>NC_057389.1:14475076-14775076 GCF_019320065.1 Cervus canadensis
GCATGTAAGGAAAACAGTGAACAGTCGAGAGCGGACGCCCCCCAGTCCCATTTCCAAAATCAACGGCCAGAGGACACCCCGTGGAGGAAGGGGAGTTTCAGTTTCCCAAAGGATGAGTGAGGATTGGGTAGGCAGAGGGAAGGTGTGGAGGTGAGAGAACTGGTAATGCCGTTTTGTGGTTAGGGAGGAGAGGATATGGTCTGGAAGGAAGGAAGGGTTAGCATTGAGAGAAACAGAGGCTCAGGATGGACAGATGTGCTGCAGCCAAACTGTGGAGGGCGTTACAAATTGGGGAGAACTAGCTGTGATTTGGTTTTCAGTGGGGAGCCATCATCTAGCCTTAACTAGGAGAGTGACATGATAAAAGTGGTAAATGAAGATCTTGAGGAGAGGAATAATGTGATTCGAGTCATAGACTAGAAAATGAGTCTAGCGGTGTTATGCTGACGAAAGACGGAGGCTAGAAGCCTGCGTTAGGAATGAATGAGTTCCCTTCTTTCCTGCTGAGAGAGAGATGTATCTGCCTACACTCAGCTTCAGAAACGCCCACGTAATCTGCAGCAAATGCTGACACCCATTCTTGTGGCCCTTCTTGTGCAGATGAAAGCAACCCAGTGTTGGGTTTAAAACAAATTCACATGTTTGCAAACAAGTCCATGTGGGGGGGAAAAACATAAACAAAGCATTCTTACTATTTCACAAACTCAATGACAGTGTCTACTTTTAAACTCTGTTTGTATATTCAATTAAAGTTGTGGCAGCTTTAAAAAAATTTTTTTATCAACTTCAATTTTCTAAACCTTCCAATTGTAAATGCATTGGTCTCCACGCCTGTCCTGGCAGGGGCAGAGGTCATGTATGGTTTGTATGTAGTTTTTAGGTTGCTAACAACTTTCCTTCCCTCTGTCAGCTCTAGACTTTAGATGACTTGAGCTATTCTTTCTTTGTTATACCCCCTTTGTGCCTGGCTCAGTGCTCTGAGAAGAGTGACCAGCACATGAACATCTGGACTGTGATGCTCTCAGCTCATATTTCCAACAGGTTCCCTCTGTCTTTGCAGAGGTTTCTAGCTTTCTTGCTTAACTGCCTGTGGTTCATCCTGTTTGAAGAAGGGGCAGATATTGCTTCTGGTTGTTTTCTCCAATTTCATGTCATCAGTGATGGATTTGCATCACCCTGTCACAACTTCTCACTCATTTTTTCCCTTCCTGTTTGGCTTTTGGGACTCATCTGCTTCATTGCGATCTTAATTTGGAAGAGAAGGGATTGCATTAAGGGAACAATGGAATCAACAAGTCTGATGTATGAATCAGACAAATTCCTAAAGTGCTTTTCTCCGAGGCAGAATTTGCACACAGAAATTCACATTCATTAAGCTAAAGGCAGAGCGTGTCAAGCTAGTTGCAGGTTTAATAGAGAGGTCAGACCCTTTTGTCTCCGTCTTTCCTACTGAAGACATCATTAGAGCTACAGTAAAATAAGAGAATGTCACAGAATGTCAGCCTAGTCATAGTGCAACTGTTCTGTTTTCATTAGTGACTCAGCTGGTTGCTATGGCAACCCCACTCTAGTATCAAGGATACTAGGGCTGATGCTTTTCCGCCTCTATTTTCAGTTAGGATAAATTGTGCTCCCACCTCATGGGCTCCAGCCATGATATTTATATTTGGGTCATGATAATGGAGCCAGTTGGAAATATGTCTGTTGAAATTCTAGCCAGGTAGAGAGCCTTCCCACTAAAAGGGAGAGTGAATATAGGATTTCTAGGTTTGATTTGAGCACCAATTATCCTGTAGGAGGGAAGGTATTCCCTTCTGCCCTGTCTCGTGGGCAGACTGCAGACCGCTCATGTACTCATTTTTAGTATATGTACTGCTGAAGCGAGTGCTCTCATGTACTCATTCTGCACTTTCTCTAAACTGGCTGACAGGCTCCGGAAAAATTAGGCAATCTATTTTCCATGCTCCCTGACTCACCCAAGGCTCCGCCCATTTAAAAGCTGCCTTCTGAGTGTGCTCAATTTCACTTCACTTATTTATTCCCTCATTTATTTATTAACTTCAGAGTAATTATAATGGGGGCTTCCCTGGTAGCTCAGTGGTAGAGAATCTGCCTGTCAATGCAGGAGACATAGGTTTGATCCCTGGGTTGGGAAGATCCCTTGGAGAAGGGAATAGCAACCCACTCCAGCATTCTTACCTGGGAAATCACATGGACAGAGAAGCCTGGTGGGCTACAGTCCAAGGGGTTGCAAAAGAGTCCAGAATGACTGAGCGACTAAACGACAACAATTACGATGGACCAAGCATCATTTTAAATAGTTTGGGGTCTAGTACTCACAACAGCTAGAGGGCAGGCCAGGGAAGGAAGCAAGAGTATAAATAAAAGCTTATCATACCATATGACACATGTTTTAGTTGAGGTCTGGGAACATTTTCAAAGGAAGAAGGAGACAGTAACTCTGCCTGGAAGTCAGTGGGCAGATACTTCGGAAAGGAGGTGATATTGAAGTTGGAGTCTTAGCGAATGTGTTCTCCAGTTGAACGTCTCACTGATTCAGAGCTGAGACGAGCCTGAAGGACTTCGGTGACCGTGTTGCCTGGTTGAAATTTAGCTTGTTCTTTAAAAGTATATGAATTCTCTTGAATCCAAAAGTATCTGCTGGCTACCAGGATGAGTGTCTGTTTTAAAAAGGAAAGACTCTGGAAAGCAAAGCCAGCTTCAGACAATAGTCTCTGGAATCAAAGTACACCCAAGTGAGAGAGTCAACGGATGCGAAGATCTTGTTGTCAGTTAACCTTTTCCCTGGAATTGATATATCATGAAGGCTTCGATTATATCTCTGAAGCAAACAAAGAAAATAAAGACTGAACAACAAAGAAAATGATACTGAACAAAAGAGTTCTATGGTCCTTAGAGCTGGCCGGCTATAAAAGGATCCTTCTTTGAACCTATTTTCTACAAAATTCAGCATTTGGGGACCCTGTGGGATAAATAAAAGCATCTCTTTCTCCTGCATATCAATCATTGTTCAGAAGTGGCGGCAACAGCCTAATGAAGCCATTGCATAGAAGACAGTGTTCTTCATGAAATGTATTGTGGACCAGGGCCTCTTGACGGAACCAACGTTATTTACCATGGACTGGAAAAGTCCTTTCCTACTGAGCCTGTATCACTATGTAGCTCAGATATTCAAGCAGCACCTTCTAAGATGAATGCTCTCAACAGCCTGCCTACAGCAAAGAGTATTGCCAACATGTTCAGAGAAAGGCAAGAAGCGTGCGTCATTGTGTCTGCAGAACAGATCAGGACACAGGTCTGTGCAAGATCAAGAGGCCTCGCCCGCATCCTCTGCCATGAACAGGGTGGGCAGACCTGGGATGGTGAGGATGGTCCTTGCCAAACTGTGCTCCTTAAAATCCAATTAACAATAGAGTCCAGCAACTGCAGCAGCAAGCATCACTGGTATATTGCAAGCATTAAAAAATAATTTACAAAAGTGACTTATATTTTTGCATAAGTAATATATGCCATATGGTACAAAATTCAAAAAGCATCTAAATGTGGACACAGTTCAAGCATGCCTTGTTCCATTCCTGACAGTTCAACATTTTACTTCCTTGGAGAAAACTGCGATTACTAGTTTCCTGTTTCCAGGGATCTCATGCTTGTAGATACATATAAATATTTATGAAGTAGTATAATATTATGCAAACTTTCTGCACTATGATTTTTTTTTCACTTAAAAATATTTCTGGACATCATTCCACATTCCAAATGAGCTGCTTCCTTTTTTTATTTTTTTTAATGAGCCACATCATATTCCACTGAATGGACATATAAGAATTTAACCAACCCCATCTTAATGGATATTGTCTTAGCCCATTTGGGCTGTTTTAACAAAATATCACAGAATGGGCAGGTGATAGACAGCAGAAATTTATTTGTCAAATTCTAGACGCTGCAAGTCCAAGGTCAGGATGCCAGCATGGTCAAATGAGGGCTCTCTTTTGGGTACATAGCCTGCACTTTCTTACTGTATCCTCACATGACGGAAGGGGAGAGGGGTGAGGGGTGAAGGATCTCTCTATTTTATAAGAAAATAATCCATTTCATGAGGGCTCCATCCTCATGACCTCAGCAACTCCAAAGCCCCCACCTCCTAATACCATCATCCTCAAGGGTAGGATTCAATGTATGAATTTTATGGCATTCAAGCCATAGAAGACATTGAAGGTCATTTCGATCTTTCACTATCATAAAAAATAGTGCCATGAGTACATCAACCGTAAAATTTGTAGAAGTGCAAAGTGCTGAGGGAAAGTGTGTGTACGTGTAATTTTAATAATTTTGAACACCAGTTTTGAATAATTCATTATTCCCTGCTTACTTAAATGCTTAATTTTTCATATGCCAAATGCCAGAAATCTGTTTGGTGTTTGGGGTCCGTTCCACTGACTTGTGTGTTATTCACATGCTAATAGTGCAGAGTTTTATCATTTGTATCTCTGTCAGTTATTAGAGG
This sequence comes from Cervus canadensis, assembly GCF_019320065.1. Taxonomy (NCBI): domain Eukaryota; kingdom Metazoa; phylum Chordata; class Mammalia; order Artiodactyla; family Cervidae; genus Cervus; species Cervus canadensis. The sequence continues at coordinate 14,479,602 of NC_057389.1, forward strand.
CAGTTTTAAGTGAAAGTGTCAGTCACTCAGTCATGTCCGACTCTTTGTGACCCCATAGACTGTTGCCCGCCAGGCTCCTCTGTCCATGGGATTCTCCAGGCAAGAATACTGGAGTGGGTTGCCATGCCCTTCTCCAGGGGATCTTCCTGATGGAGGGGTCGAACCCAGGTCTCCTGCATTGCAACGGGCTTACTGGTCTAACTCAACTCTTTCCATTCATCAGTCCCTATTCACCAGTGGCCCAGAAGGGGGTTCAGTCTATCCTTTATTGCCCTGCTGGTGATGTGGGAGCTGGTTCCGGTAAGTATTTCCCCCTTGCCAGGAGAGGGTGCTGGAGGGTCAGTGCAGGAAGAAGGAGCATCTTTTCCTGATTTCTTGGCTTGCTCCTGTGACAATGATGCTTACCTTCAAGCTTGTCTGGCCTGGTGTGTGGCTCCCTGTGCAGCAGTCTTAGTGAGCTAGTCCTGGTGGCGTGATTTCCTGCCTTCAGTTCCCTACCCTGCCAAAGAGTCTGTCTGCCAGCTGTGAACTAGCTCTGGCCCGGGGAGAACTCCGGGACAGAACAGGGACATATTCATGCTACATTTTTTGTTATTTATCTGAAATTCAAATTCAACTAGATATCTCTCTCTCTCTTTTTTTTTCTTCTAAATCTGGCAATCCTACTCAGAATACATACTCACTTCACTGAAGCACTGAGAAACAAATCAGAGAGCGAAGTACTGCACCCTTGAAAATGTTATAGTTGCTCCCTATGCAGGCTATGGTCAAAGGGGATTCCTGCACAGGATCCCACAGATCTTTGGGGTGTCTCGTGCTCTAGAGGGGATGTCTACTGGAGTATTAGTTGGTCTGTATGACAGAAAACTCTAGCTATGGTTGTTAAAAAGATGACTAGCCTCACCATAGTGGAGAATCAACAGCTTCAATGACAGACTGAAGTCAATTGATAGACCCTGAATTCCTTGGTTGGAGGGTAATTTGGGTCTTGTCTTGTTGAAGAGGTACATGATATAAATCTTTCTCTAAGGCTTCTCCAAAGGACTTGGAGAAAAGTATCCAGATATTAGGGGGATTACCACCCATTGCTCTGAACTGACTGAGTCCCAGATGCCATTGTGACCCATCAACCAGCATGGAGGCTACGATTGTAGGTAACAGATGACATCTTACATCTAACAGTGACCATGTAGGCCCAAGGACTCACCTTGTGTTCATTTCTCCAGTACTTGATGTATAATGGGGACAGACATGCTTAGCAATGGATGGAATCCCCACATTGGATTTCAGACCCTGGAATTTCTTCTACTTCCTACCAAAGTAGTGAACCAAAACATGGCATCCTCAGGGAAACTGCTGATATTAACACCATCAAAGACTTCAAGGAAGCAGGGGTCATGAACTATCATTGCCCCATTTAATTTACCTGTTGAACTTGTTCAAAAGTAGGATGGATCTTGGAGAAAGACTATGTACTATCATAAACTTAATCAGGGAATGACTTCCAATTTCAGTTCCTGTCCCAGGGGTATTATCTCTACTAGATCAAATCAGTATGGTCTCTGGCACTTGATTTCCAGCTTCACAAATTCCTTTTTCTCCATAGGAATTTGTAAAGACCACGTGGAGCAGCTTGCTTTTATCTGGTGTGTCATGGGTCAGTTTCACAGCCTTGCCCTTGGGCTGTGTCGGTCCTCCTGCTTCTTGCTGTAATACAGTTTAGAAAGACCTTGATTACCTTGACATTCCACAATGTCAGTGTAATGGAACACATTGTTCCATTACACTGATGACATGTGCTACTTGGAACTGATGTGCAGAAAATAGCAAGCACTTCAGATGACTTAGGAAGACCTCTGAGAACTTAGGAAGAGAGTAGGCGATAACCCCAAGACGATTCAGGAGCCCCCCACTTCAGTGACATTTCTGAGAGCTCAGTGGTCCTGGGAGTGTTGAAATACCTACTCCAAGATGAAAGACCAGTTTCTGCCCCTTATATCCCTGCCACTAAAAAGAGGTGTGATGTTTGATGGACTTTTTGGATTTTGGAGGCAATATATGCCGCATCTGAATCTGCTGCTTTGATCCACCTGGAGTCTAAGAGAAGGCAATCTGCTCCATGACCTGAGATCCACTAATACTCGTGGTGTGAGGCAAATGAGAGATGGCATATGGATCTCTGGCAAGCACCAATAGAGAATCACAGTGAAGCCTAGGATTTGGGAGCAAATACCTTTCTGAAATTTTTTTTTTAATTTTGTGAAACAACTTTTGACTTTCTAATAAGCACTGGTAAAGAGCTTGAATCCCTGATCATGTGTCATCAGATTACCATGTGGCCTGAGCTTGCCATCATGAAACTAGCTGTTTCTGACCCACCTAGCCACAAGGTTTACTGTGCTCAGAAATAATACATCGTCAGTCGGAAATGGAATATAAGAGACCAAGCTTGGGGAGATCCAAGGTAGCGGAACAGGAGGCCCAGATGTGGAACACTTAGCCACTATTGCATCATCCCCTATCTATCAGTCCATGGCTTTGGTCACCTGGGATGTTTCTAATAACCAACTATCTGAAAAATAAAGAAAAAAATTCTGATTTACAAATGGGGTCCACCGATTATATTAATATGACCCCAAAGAGGAGAGATACAGTATTATTCTCAGAAATAACCTTGTAGGGCAGTAGTGAAGGAAAATCAGTCGTAGTGGTCAGAACTATAAGCAGTATATTTAGCTGTATATTTTGCCAGTAAGAGACAGCCAGAAAAACAGATATATTCATAGGTGGTGGCTAACGGTTTGGCTGGATTGTCAGTAACTTAGAAGGAACAAGGGTGAGAGTTTAATGACAAAGAAACCTGAGGAAGAAACATGTGGCTGGACTAAAGATGGTGAACAGTCACAAACAGTGAAGACATTTGTGAACCAAGTAAAAGGTCATCAAAGGGCCTTCACTCCAGAGGAGGCTCTTAGTCAGATGAAGAAAAGGACACGTTTTGCATGTCAGTCAGCCTCTTTCCCCCAGTGCCTGCTCAGTAGGCCTCTGAGATAAGTGGCATCAGATAAGTGGCATGGTGGCATGGATGAAACCTTACATGGGCTCAACAACATGGACTTCCTCATACTAAGACGGACCTGGCTAACTGCTGCGGACTGTTGTGATGTGTGTGACACACATTTGGCAAGTGAGCATATGAAAAGATGCTCAACTTCATTTGTCACAACTGCAAATTAAAAGAGCAGTCACATACCACCGCACACCTTTTAGAATGTTAAAATCCAGAAGCCGACAATCTCAAAGGTGGTGATGCATCAACAGGAACTCTCATTCATTGCTGGTGGGAATGCAAAATGCAGCCCACTCTGGAAGAGAGTTTGACAGTTTCTTACAAAACTAAACACAGTTTTGTCTTAACATATTATCCAGGAGTTACAGTTCAGTTCAGTTCAGTTGCTCAGTTGTGTCCAACTCTTTGCGACCCCATGGGCTGCAGCACGCCAGGCCTCCCTGTCCATCACCAACTCCCGGAGTTTACTCAAACTCATGTCCATTAAGTCGGTGATGCCATCCAACCATCTCATCCCTGTCATCCCCTTCTCCTCCTGCCTTCAATCTTTCCCATCAGGGTCTTTTCAAATGAGTCAGCTCTTCGTATCAGGTGGCCAAAGTATTGGAGTTTCGGCATCAACATCAGTCCTTCCAATGAACACCCAGGACTGATCTCCTTTAGGATGGACTGGTTGGATCTTCTTGCAGTCCAAGGGACTCTCAAGAGTCTTCTCCAACACCACAGTTCAAAAGCATCAATTCTCCGGTGCTCAGCTTTCTTTATAGTCCAACTCTCACATCCATACATGACCACTGGAAAAACCATAGCCTTGACTAGATGGACCTTTGCTGGCAAAGTAATGTCTCTGCTTTTTAATATGCTCTCTAGGTTGGTCATAACTTTCCTTCCAAGGAGTAAGTGTCTTAATTTCATGGCTGCAATCACCATCTGCTGTGATTTTGGAGCCCAAAAAAATAAAGTCTGACACTGTTTGCACTGTTTCCCCATCTATTTCCCATGAAGTGATGGGACCGGATGCTATGATCTTAGTTTTCTGAATGTTAAGCTTTAAGCCAACTTTTTCCACTCTCCTCTTTCACTTTCACCGAGAGGCTCTTTAGTTCCTCTTCACTTTCTGCCATAAGGGTGGTGTCATCTGCATATCTGAGGTTATTGATATTTCTCCTGGCAATCTTGATTCCAGCTTGTGCTTCTTCCAGCCCAGCGTTCCTCATGATGTACTCTGCATATAAGTTAAAGAAGCAGGGTGACAATATACAGCCTTGACGTACTCCTTTTCCTATTTGGAACCAGTCTGTTGTTCCATGTCCAGTTCTAACTATTGCTTCCTGATCTGCATACAGGTTTCTCAAGAGGCAGGTCAGGTGGTTTGGTATTCCCATCTCTTTCAGAATTTTCCACAGTTTATTGTGATACACACAGTCGAAGGCTTTGACATAGTCAATAAAGCAGAAATAGATGTTTTTCTGGAACTCTCTTGCTTTTTTGATGATCCAGCAGATGTTGGCAATTTGATCTCTGGTTCTTCTGCCTTTTCTAAAACCAGATTGAACATCTGGAAGTTCAAGGTTCACACCTAGGTATTTACCTAATTGAGCTTAAAGCATGTCCACACATGAAGGTTATGGCAATTGTATAATCATTGCCAAAACCTTGAAGCAACCAAGATGGTCTTCAGTAGATAAACAGATAAACTGGTACATTCACACAATGGGATATTATTCAACCATATGATTCAGAAATGACCTATTAAGCCATTAAAACGTCACGGAAGAACCTTAAATAATATTGCTAAGTAAGGGAAATAAGTTTGAGATGGCTATATACTGTTATGTACTGATTCAAATTAGATGACATTCTGGAAAAAGCAGAACTATAGAGACAATTTAAAAAATCACTGGTTAGGAGTTTGGAGAAGAGAAAATTGAAAAGGTAAAACATGGAAGAAGTGAAACATAGATGAAACTGTTCTTTATGATGCTGTTAGAGTGGGTACATTGACATGTGTTTGTTAAACCTACAGAATCTTAAAATACAAAGAGCAAAACTTAATGTATACACATTAAAGAAATCATTTATTCCCCTGGTTCAGGGAATCCCAGGGAAAAATGCAGTTTATTACAAGAGAACCCAAGTGTATTACAAATGTATGAAACAACCTCAAAGAAAGGGGTGAAGGAAAAAGTGCTGACCTAAATAACTGTGGAAATGGAGTTGTTTTTGTTTTTTTAAGACTAAAGGCCAAAAGAATTGCATAGAAGTCCTGACTCTAGTTGATACAGCTTTTTCTCCCCTGTCATGGGTGTATGTATTAATAATTTTGACTCTGCTTTATGCATATACTGGAACTAAAACTTAAGTAAACAGATGGCAGATGGTGGGATCTAGGCTTTTCACTGTTTGAGGGAAAATATACAGATCAGCAAAAAGAGTGGGCTAGCATGGTCCACTTGGTAATAAAGACATCAGTAAGTACTCAATTTAATTTGCAATAGGTACTGGTGATTACATTTAGAAATGTATACAGACATGTGTAGATAGCACATGTAGATACACGTCAGTACACACACTCATATTGCTTTGTCAGCTGAGAGGATCTAAACAGAATGACACCCCTTTAGCATCAGCATATAGCACCCAGATCTGGGTTTCTAATCCATCCCCCAAGAAAAGGAAACAGGGCTCTTTGAAGAAATGCCTGTCTTTAGGACTTGGGCAGGAAAAACACAAGATGAGCTTAGAGTGGCTTGTCAGCTTGAAGTGCCAGAAATAAATAAGTGCTCAAAAACAGATAAAGGAAGACACTGATGAATGGCAAAGGGGCACAGGAGCCAGAGGAAAGAGCTCCTGCCAGCCGAAGCTGGAACACTTCAAACGACAAAGTAAAGTAGTATTGGATTATAATCCAAAATATAAAATGGACATTCATGAGCACATGCTGATACAAATGACTGAAAAATAAATAAATAAGGAAGGAGAGACAAATGTCTCATATAGAAGAATTCCAAGTAAATCACACTGCTACTCCTAAAGGGGACAGAGTAAAATGCCACCCCTTAGGTGTATTCTTAATAAGGAAGGAGAGACAAACATCTCATACAGGAGAATTCCAAGTAAATTACATAGATACTCCATCTTAAAGGGAACAGAGCATAAACCCTACCCCTGAGCCTTATGATCTATTCTCAAAGAATATAGTATGGAAAGACAGAAGGAAGAGGAATCTTACATTGGAGAACCCTGACAAACTCTACTTCAGCCAGTGATCAAGGGCAGTATTGTCAGTGATAAACCATATCAATAGTATATGCCCTTGATATCACGTAACTAAAATATTAATTTACCTCTGCTCTTTCTCCTTAAAATCCTAAAATCCATGTGTGCGTGCTAAGTCGCTTATGTCATGTCTGACTCTTTGTGACCCTATGGTCTGTAGCCTGGCAGGCTCCTCTGTCCGCGGGGATTCTCCAGGCAAGAATACTGGAGTGGGTTGCCATGCCCTCCACCAGGGCATCTTCCCAACCCAGGGATCGAACCCACATCTCCTGGGTCTTCTGCATTGCAGGTGGATTCTTTACTGCTGAACCACCGGGGAAGCCCCCTAAAATCCATCAGTTCAGTTCAGTTCAGTTGCTCAGTCATGTCCAACTCTCTGCGACCCCATGAATCGCAGCACGCCAGGCCTCCCTCTCCATCACAAACTTTTGGAGTTTACTCAAACTCATGCCCATCGAGTCGGTGATGCCATCCAGCCATCTCATCCTCTGTCGTCCCCTTCTCCTCCTGCCCCCAATCCCTCCTAGCATCAGGGTCTTCTCCAGTGAGTCAACTCGTCGCATGAGTTGGCCAAAATACTGGAGTTTCAGCTTCAGCATCAGTCTGTCCAATGAACACCCAGGACTGATCTCCTTTAGGATGGACTGGTTGGATCTTCTTGCAGTCCAAGGGACTCTCAAGAGGCTTCTCCAACACCACAGTTCAAAAGCATCAATTTTTCAGCACTCAGCTTTTTTCATAGTCCAACTCTCACATCCATACATGACCACTGAAAAAAACATAGTCTTAACCAGATGGACCTTTGTTGGCAAAGTAATGTCTCTGTTTTTTAATATGCTGTCTAGGTTGGTCATATCTTTCCTTCCAAGGAGTAAGTGTCTTTTAATTTCATGGCTGCAGTCACCAACTGCAGTGATTTTGGAGCCCAAAAAAATAAAGTCTGACACTGTTTCACTGTCTCCCCATCTACTTCCCATGAGGTGGTGGAACCAGATGTCATGATTTAGTTTTCTGAATGTTAAGCTTTAAGCCAACTTTTTCCACTCTCCTCTTTTACTTTCATCAAGAGGCTTTTTAGTTCCTCTTCACTTTCTGCCATAAGGCTGGTGTCATCTGCATATCTGAGGTTATTGATATTTCTCCTGGCAATCTTGATTCCAGCTCGTGCTTCTTCCAGCCCAGCATTTTTCATGATGTACTCTGCATGTAAGTTAAAGAAGCAGGGTGACAATATACAACCTTGATGTACTCCTTTTCCTATTTGGAACCAGGCTGTTGTTCCATGTCCAGTTCTAACTGTTGCTTCCTGACCTGCATACAGGTTTCTCAAGAGGCAGGTCAGGTGGTTTGGTATTCCCATCTCTTTCAGAATTTTCCACAGTTTATTGTGATCTACACAGTCAAAGGCTTTGGCACAGTCAATAAAGCAGAAATAGATGTTTTTCTGGAACTCTCTTGCTTTTTTGGTGATCCATCGGATGTTGGCAATTTGATCTCTGGTTCCTCTGCCTTTTCTAAAACCAGCTTGAACATCTGGAAGTTCACGGTTGCTGAAGCCTGGCTTGGAGAATTTTGAGCATTACTTTACTAGCGTGTGAGATGAGTGCAATTGTGTGGCGGTTTGAGCATTCTTTGGGATTGCCTTTCTTAGGGATTGGAATCCCTAAGATCCTAACCCCAGTCTAATAACGAGGGAAAACATCAGACAATTTCACACGCAGGAGCATCCTACTATTCTTCTTAGAAATTGTCAAGGTCATCGAAAACAAGGACAGTCTAAGAAACTGAGTCGGAGGAAACCTGAGAACTGTAAGTATACGGTATCTGGATGGGATCCTAAAATAGAATAAGGACATTAGGTAAAAACTAAGGAACTATGAATAAACCATGGATTTTAGTTAATAATGGCATACCAATATTGTTTTATTAGTGCAACTAATGTACCACACTAATGTAAGATATAAATAATAGGGGAAACTGTGTATAGAGAGATATATGAGAACTTTCTGTATTACTTGGTTTGTTTTTCTATAAATCTTAAATGGTTCTAAAAGTAAAGTCTATTGATAAAAAATATTGAGAGAAAAATATAAAGATGGAATAAATGTTTTTTTAGACTTACAAAACCTGAAAAAATCCATCAGCAGCAGATATGCAGCACAAGAAATGTTAGAGAAGATCCTTTAAGCGGAGGTACAATGATACCAGATGGAAACCCAGACCTGTACAAAGGAATAAAAAGCACCAGAAATGGTAACTTATGTGGGTAGAGTTTTTTCTTATTATTTAAATTTCATTTAAAAATAGGAAACTCTTTTAAACAAAGACAAAAATGATATACTGCAGAGTTTATAATATCTGTATAAATTTTATGCCAGCTTGAGGATAAAGGCAAAGAAGGGAGAAACAGGACTAAATTGTTAAAAGATTTTAACTCTATAAATATTAAAGGTACACTGTAATAAGATAAAGATACACACTATATCCTAAAACAACCATTAAAATAACAAAGTTATGTCTAATAAGCCAAAGAAAAAGATAAAATTAAATAATAAATATATTCAATTAAGCTATGACAAGGCAGAGAAAAGGAAAAGGAAAAAATGAACAAAGATAGATGGGTCAAATTAAAAAATCAAGGTGATAGATTTAAGCCCAATGATATCAATATTCACATTAAATATAAATGGTATAAAAACACCAATGAAAGGTGGAGATTGTTAGATAGCTTAAAAAAGGAAGACCAAACTTTTAATATAAAGACATGAACAAGTTAAAAGTAAATGAATGGAACACATTAACACCAAATGAAAGAAAAGTGAAATGACTATATTAATATAAAGGTAGATTTCAGAGCAAAGAATATTACTCAGGACAAAGACCATTATACTGTGATGATAAAAGTGTCAATTAATCCACACTATATTAAATTTTAAATATTTAAGAACCTAATTACAGAATATAAATTCTCATTATTCCACTTTTTCACTTTCAAAAAGTTGGCAAGATATAAGGATTGTATGGTCCATTCGAACAGAACTAAGTGTATTGTCTCAAGACTTTGACTATCAAGTTTTGCTGGTTTTCTCAGCCATTCAATATATTATTCAATTTTGAACAGTATGAGTCAATGCTGATGAATTTTTAAAAGGGTGATATTCTGACATTTGCTGTGATTGTCTTCATACATATTTTATGAGAAAATACAAATAAGGGAGAACAGAGTCTGCCTTTACTTTAACTTCAAATGTTAGTTGTTGATGGGACGAATCAAGGATTATTATAATGAAAGTTCTGTGGTATTTTTCACATAAAATTCGGAATGGTGTGGTGTCACCATATTGACCGAACATGAAGAGCTTCCTCTTAGGGTGACATGACAGCAGCAGAACTGTTAAAAATAATGCCTCTGTGAGTCATTTGACATTGATTTTTTTTTTAATCTTCACTTCCTGAGGATTTTTTTAAAGTCTTACACAGCCAGAGTGCAGTAACATGATATTTCTATCCAATGGTGTGAAACAGAGATGATATCCCAAAAGTCACTCCATTTCTGGCCAGAAGACTGTACATCTGAGGGAGGTCTGAGAAGTCTTACAAGTGACTGATGACATAATAATTCAATATTACACTTATTGTTCCTTTTGATTTCAAAAGACTCACATTACAAAACTTTTAAGACTGAGGTTAGTCTTGGACCTATTTCTAGCTATTTGAACATTTCCTGGTTTGCCTACTGATTCTACTGACAATTCAGAAATTCAAGAGATGTTACAAAGTTTAATAATATTTTCCAAGATTTTGAAGGTCATTGGTCATGGCTTTGCTGGTCCAGTGTTTATTATTCATTTACATACTTTTAAATGTTTTCCAAACCTCACTGGTTTCCAAAGGACCTCTCAACCATTTTCTATCCTAACAAATGAATACAGAAGAGGAATTTCCCTTCTACAAATAAACATGATGTAAGGTTCACGTCCACATATCCTTATATAATTTTATATCTATATTAATCACCATTAACTGACCTACTTTCCTAAATAACTTCAAATTAACTAGTGATTGTAAATTTAGCCCTAGAACCTGATAACGGCTCTCGATAACCTCTGTGGTTGAAAGGAAGCTATTCATTGGAGGGCCTAAAGGATACCACGTTACCCTGGTTTGTCTAATGAAGCATTTTTCTTTTGCAAGCTGTTGTGCTTGCCTTGTGTGTAAATCACATGAACTGAACAGGGTTTTCAGGGGGCTGAGGGAGAGAAGAGGCTGAGGAGTGAGAGATCAATGGGAGACAGGGCTGGAAGAGTGGAAGCTACTACAGGAAGATATTTTAGGGGAAGAGCTGGGATGATCTACGGACATAAAGGATGCTTTTGGTGTATGATGTGCAAACAATCCCTTCACGCCCCTCAAAAACAAACTAGCAAACATATATATTCAGTTCAGTTCAGTCACTCAGTCATGTCAGATTCTTTGCCACAGCATGCCAGGCCTTCCTGTCTATCACCAACTCCTGGACTTCACCCAAATTCATGTCCATTGAGTCGGTGATGCCATCCAACCATCTCATCCTCTGTTATCCCCTTCTCCTCCTGCCTTCAATCTTTCCCAGCATCAGGGTCTTTTCAAATGAGTCAGCTCTTTGCATCAGGTAGCCACAGTATTGGAGTTTCAGCTTCAACATCAGTCCTTCCGATGAACACCCAGGACTGATCTCCCTTAGGATGGACTGGTTGGATCTCCTTGCAGTCCAAGGGACTCTCAAGGGTCTCTCCTACATATGTATTAGGCATCTCTAGTTTTATCTGGGGATGCATGCTAAGACTGGACTCAGGGAGAAAGAAGCATGGCCTGAGGGGCTGAGTGACAATCAGATTACTCCTGGAAGCAGCACCTCCAAAGCAAAGGAAAAGAAAGCTGTCCACTTTTTATGGCTGCTCTTTCATTTCTCTGCTGCTTTCAAGATGCCAGAGTTTATAGGTGAAGAAAAGAGAAATGAGAGTTTATGGAGAAATGAGATGAGCTTAACCTCTTTGGAGAGGAAATGATGAGTCATTTGCCATGAGAGTTGACTAGATAAGGATTTTTTAAAAAAATTCTTCCTGTGTTGCTCACAGAAACAGAATAACTGAAGTGTTTTAATAAGTTCTCATTTCAGTGGCTAATCATACACCGATGTGACCGCAGTAGAACAAAGTAGAGGGCTTTTTTAAACCGTAGCACAACTCAAGGGGAAGAGAGAGTGCTTGGAAAGCCTAAATGGGGGCAAGATGGCTTGCATGTTGTTCCAACGAGAGAAAAATGTGTTCAGACATTTTTACAAAATCTGCTGAGAAGAGGTAAGTTGCTTTTATATTTTTTTTGGTGAAGAAGCCAGTTCAAATTCAATTCTGAGATAAGGCTTTGGGGGAAGTGACGCATAGTGACTGAGCTGAGTTAGGGGTGCAGGGGACAGAGGTCAGCAAGGGTAGGCTTCAATCCATCCTGAAGCCTATAAGCTGGTCAACAGTCAGGGGAAATCTGACTAGCTACTATAGTGAAGCTTTTCTTCCTTGGAACCTGGCTCTATGTCTCAGTCAAATTTGTATTCCCCTAAGACTTTACATATTCAAGCACTGGGTAGATTTAAATATGAGAGCTAGACTTCCAGGTTCTCAGGGAAGAAGACAGTCTGGTTTGGTAACTTTTGTCAGTGAGAATGGGATCGTAAACTCCCATCCCAGGCTCACCTGTGACAAATATGTGGCAAATCACTATATTTAATTTTTACTCACTTCTTCCTTTCTATAAAGAACGTTCACATTGTTACAAACATTCCTCCCCCTAAAAGTTGGACCCTTGCTTACTAAGCTATTTGGGGGCAGGAGGGGTCACTTCCTGTGGCATGATCCCAAATCATTGTTAGAATTTCCTTTATAATGTGGCACAGATTTGAGATGACATCTCAGAAATGGATTACTCTAAGGTATGTGGTGGCTATACAGAAAGAAAAATGTATCAGCAATCCTATAACCAACAGATTTTCTTCAAATCTCATATCTATGCCTTCTTCAAATCTCATATCTCTGCCTTACCTTCCTCTTCTCTGATTCTATAATTACCTCTCCTTCCTCACTTTTTGCTCACTTGTGAATCTACTGAAATCCAGGCTGCAGATCCATTGCTCCACTAAAACTGTTCTTGTCAAAGACACCCTTGAGCTCCACGTGGCAAAATGCAATAGACAAATCTGCCAACCTCATCTATTGAAACTTCACTGGCGCTAGATAGTACTGGCCCAGCATCTTCCTCTTTAAAGAAGAAAAAAGAAAAAACTTAAATATTTTACACATGTTGATTAACATGTGGTTTTATAAATATATTTGGTTTTCTCTGTTGTGATTTATTTATACTTAGAGTCATACTATGTATATTCTTTTTAAAAGTTTTTTATTGGAGTATAGCTGCCTTACAATGTAGTGTGAGTTGGTACTGTACAGCAAAGTGAATCAGCTATATCTGTACATACATCCCCTCTTTTTTGGATTGCCTTCCTATTTAGTTCACCACAAAGCACTGAGTGGATTCCTCTGCTACACAGCAGGGTCTCATTAGTTATCTGTGGCTATATAATTTAAATGTGCAAAAGGGCCCATCATTAAAAAAAAAGAAAAGTCCATGCAGTTTTTGATTTAAAAAATAAAAATACAGGATACCCAGTTAAACTTGAATTTCAGATAAACAATGCTTTTTTAAAATATAAGTATATCCCATTTAATATAGGAGGTATATTATGCTAAAAAAAAAGTATTTGTTGTTTATCTGAAATTCAAACTTAACTGAGGTATTTTGTATTTTTTCTGGCAACTCATGCAACCATATCCCATGCCTTATCCAACTCTCCAGAAGCAGTGAATTTTAATTTTTAAAAAGCAGTTTCTTCTGGGAATGAGCTCCTTATTTCTAAATATTTTAAAACCTCCTGATTTTTTACTTTATCCCTTTGCTTCTGTGATGATGAATGAGGATTTAGTTCCCTTGCATGATTCCCTTTCTCCTTTCCCCACTTTTTTGCAACAGAATCATACTTGCTATGTTAATTGCTGTTTCCTTAACAAGCTTTCTAAAATACCAACAGCTTCAAATTCTTATTCCATCAACTACAGGTCTTCTGACTTTTTGTAATGTGAGGGAATTAGTGCTGCTGCCCTATTCTTTATCTCTTCTTTCCACTTCCACCTCCTACTTTCTGTCTTCTGTACTCATTCTATGGATAAAGCAAGGTTGATGGTATTTACCATTGGTTCTACAACAGGAACTAGGCTTATATTTTGATTCTAAAAACTACAAGTCAATAAAGTGCTTACATTATTTTGACACCCTACCAATGCAGTTTTCATACTCTGTTACATTAAAATCTATTGATCTCATACTTTTGGGAGCTCTTTTGCTTGTGTGTGATATAATACCATGCACTGGTTATTTAGACAATGTTGATTCAGTGAGTTATGCATATCTTCCAAATGTTGACAATATCAATATTTTACAATATCAAAAAAATAACATTTGTTAATACCACCACTGATCTCATCAGGAAGGTCTTTAAGTATCGAGAATCTGTCAGGTTTGTAGTAGCGGATACAAGTTTTCCAAGATTGTCATTTCTGCTTGACAGTTTGCATTTTATCAGTGGCAATAAATACTGTCAGTCCTTTTCTTTGAAGCGATGGGCTCATTTCATTCATTTTAGGAAATGTCTGCCAAAATTCCAAGTTTGAATAATCAGAGTTTGTCTATCAATTGTTCACTCAAGTAAAAATAGTGCTTCATGGCAAAAGCATCTAATTTAGCTCACAAACAGCTGCACAAGTGCTTGTCCCCAAGAACACCTTCATGCTGCGGTTGATGGAGGGTTCTGCACGTTTGTTTTGATGCGAAGAATATTTAAAAAGACATGCTCAAGAGTCAAGATGAATAAAACTAACAATTTTTGCTGCTTTGTCTATGACATTTTAAAATAAAGGGTGGTGGGGTTTTTTTTTCGTTTGTTTTTATTTTTGGTTGTTTTCACCAGAGTGCATGGCAGAGGAGAATTCAGTGCCTGTTAGTACTGCTTGGTAGCACCAATTCATTTATGCTAGTAAGCAGTTTTAACCATCTTGGCTTATGCAAATTTCAAAGACATGCAAAAGGCATATTTTAGCAGTATTATGAAGAGTGTCAATCTCAGATCTCCATCTCACAGAGTCCCTGAAGATGTCTCTGTGTTTCCTAGGAATCTGTGGAGCCCAGTCTGAAATCCAGTCTGGGTCTGGAGACCTCCCTCTCAGCACCCTCTAACTTCCTTCTCTTTGAGCAAAATCCCCAGACCTCCCTTCACAGGCGTGAGTTAGCAATTCTGTTATTTGGATCCCATGTCATCTTTTTGTTGTTATTTACCCCTTGATTTATTACCACAGGAAAAAGGCATAAGGGAGGCAAAGTTTTCTGAGTCCTTGTATACATAAAGTATCTTTATTCTCTCTTCACACATGATGGTTTAGCTGGGTATGGAATTACAGCTTGAAAATCATCTTCCTTTGAAACTTTGCATTGTTCTACTGTCTTCTAGCCCTTGGTCTTGCTAATTGCAAAGTCTGATGACCGGGTGATTCTTATTTCTTTATAAGTTGTTTCCTCCATATCCCATTGAGAAAGCATTTCAGATCATGTTTATATCCTTGGTGTTTCTACATTTCAACGAGATGTGCCTAGGTGTGGGTCTTTTATTTCTTTCATCCATGTAGGACTTCAGATCCTGTAAAACCCGTAGACCTTTAAATCTGTCTCTCTGAAATATCCCTGCATTATTTCTTTGATAGTTTATTACTTGTTTTCTCTTTCCAGCACTTCCATTAGTCAGTTTTTGTATCCCATGTCATCTTTTTATTGTTATTTACCCCTTGATTTATTACCACAGGAAAAAGTCATATGGGAGGCGAAGTTTTCTGAGTCTGTAGTTTTCCTTTCTTTATTATTTCTTTCTTTCATGTTCTTTAGTTTTCTTTCTATGTTGCTTATTTTTATTTGTAAATAGCATTTTCTGTCTCTGACTTTTTCTTCTACTTTCTGATATTTCCATTTTGATTTGTAATGCTTCTATTGAATGTTGTACTTTGGCAGTCATATTTTATTATTCAAAACATCTTTCTTTTGTTTTGATTATTCCTTTTTTTGCTGCAATCTTTTTGAAGATTTTTCTGTTCCATATATTAATATTTCACTTCCTCCAGTGTCATATTTACCTATTATTTATCATGATCTCTTTGTGTTGGACACTTTCTTAAAATCTAGTGATCTTTAATTGTCTATTCATATTTAAGAGTGAGGCAATAAAAAGTTAACTGGGTGCTCTGGGTACATGGAAGACCCTGTCATCTCACAGATTTAGATCAAGGTTAACACGCTTTATTAAAGCATGTTATTTCTCCATGCTTCAGGTTCCATTATCCAGGCTCCAGGCTCCAAAATCACTGCAAATGGTGACTGCAGCCATTAAATTAAAAGACGCTTGCCTTGGAAGAAAAGCTATGACCAACCTAGATAGCAGATTAAAAAGCAGAGACATTACTTTGCCAACAAAAGTCTGTCTAGTCAAAGCTATGGTTTTCCAGTAGTCTTGTATGGTTGTGAGAGTTGGACTATAGAGAAAGCTGAGTGCCGAAGAATTGATGCTTTTGAACTGTGATGTTGGAGAAGGCTCTTGAGAGTCCCTTGGACTGCAAGAAGATCCAATCAGTCCATCCTAAAGGAGATCGGTCCTGGGTGTTCATTGGAAGGACTGATGCTGAAGCTGAAGCTCTAATACTTTGGCCACCTGATGCGAAGAGCTGACTCATTGGAAGAGATCCTGATGCTGGGAAAGACTGAGGGCAGGAGAAGAAGGGGACAGCAGAGGATGAAATGGTTGGATGGCATCACCGACTCAGTGGACATGAGTTTGAGTAAACTCCGGGAGTTGGTGATGGACAGGGAGGCCTGGTGTGCTGCGGTTCTTGGGGTCGCAAATAGTCAGAGACGACTGAGCGACTGAAGTGAACTAACATGCTTAGTAGGAAGGTAGACTTTATTTAAAGGAGGTCACTTCTAGGAACTGTAGAGTATAGGCCTTCAACTTACAGAGAGGAGGTTTTGTTTGTTTGTTTGTTTTTTCTAGCCAGAGATTCAGAATGCAGGGGTGAATGTGGTCGAAGAGCAACAGTTATGTATATTCTTCCTTTCAATGCATTCCTCTCTGTTCAACCCTTAGCCTCACTTCTGTTCTCTGTGGTACACTTCTCTAGGATTCCGCAGGGCAGGTCGGGTCTTCCTGTAACCCCATCTCTTGCACGTGTTCTCTGCGCTGTGTCTTCCTGGGTCACACTCAGTCACTCTTCCATCTCCTTTCCATCCTCCAGAAATCACCGACATGAAGCCACTGACGGTTCTTCCCCATGTCTTTACTGCAGTCACATTTATGTCTTTTCTAAAACCGTGTTACTAAGATCGTTTCCTAGGTCTCAGGATAGAAAGGGGAGTGGGAGATGTGCTCATCACCCCACCATCCTTAACCAGTAACTCTCTTCTTTTGACTCCTATGACCTCTGCTCTCCCAGTTCCACTGGGCTCACTCTTTTACTGGTTTGCTCTTCCGTATTGATGGCTTCTTGTAGGAGTTTCTCTTTTCTCCCTACTCTCTTCCAAGACAATCTTATCCACTGGATCATTTTTAAATGTTTATCTATATGCTGGTTGTTCCTCATCTGCACCTCCCTCCCAGACATGACTTCTGGACTCCAGGCTCTTTATCCAACTGCCTATTTGAAATCGTGAGCATTTCAGACCCTTCCAAGGCTAGTTTCCAACATTCCCCTCTCCAGCTTGCCCCCGTCTCAGTAAAGGGCCCTTTCCCTCTGCAGAGATTTCCACTCTTGTTTCCTCTTCCAGGAAGGCTGCCCTCTTCTCTACTCGCATGGCTACTTTCTTCTCAATCTGAGGCAAAACTTCCCTAACTATACAAAGTTTCTCCCTCCTTCCCACACTGGTCTTTTGTCTCTTGGCAGCCTGCTATCAATCTTCATAAAACTTTTTAAACTTGAAATTATGTATTAATATTATGCTTATTTTCTCCCTTTCTTACTAAATGGTAAGGCCCACTACAGGTAGGGACTGTGCTGTTATATTTGTCACTGCTCTTCTAGCACTACCATAGTGCTGGACATGTAGAAAGAATTTAACAAATACTGTAAAATCGTTAGATACAGCTTAAAACGAATGCTGAGATCTCAAATGTTTTCTTATTTATAATCATCTGAAAACTGCCCTAAAGGGCCTCAAAAATATTCTAACTCATCCCATCACTTAATTTTTAAAATTTTTACTTGCAACCTGAAGATATAATTCATTTAAAGCAGAATACTGTATTGATAGAGCCATGATGGAGAAGAGTATGGGGGTTCCTTAGAAAACTAGAAACTACCATTTGACCCAGCAATCCCACTCTTGGGCATATACCCAGAGAAAATCATAATTCAAAAATATACTTGCTCCCCAGTGTTCATTGCAGCACTGTTTCCAATAGACAGGATATGGAAGCAACCAAAATGTCCAGCACCAGAGGAATGGATAGAGATGTGGTATGTATATATATACAGTGGGATATTAGCCATAAAAAGTAAAAAAAAAAAAAGTATCATTTGCAGAGAGATGGGCAGACCTAGAGACCATCATACAGAGTGAAGTAGGTAAATCAGAAAGAGAAAAACAACGGAGGAGCCTGGTGGGCTGCCGTCTATGGGGTCGCACAGAGTCAGACACAACTGAAGCGACTTAGCAGCAGCAGCAGCAGCATAATATCACTTATATGATATGGGGACAGGGAGGAAGGGAGAATGAGGTGAATCGGGAGATTGGGATTGACATATATACACTACCATGTATAAAATAACTAAAGAGAAATTACCGTATGGCACAGGGAATTCTACTTAATGCCCTGTGGTGATTTAAATGGAAGGGAATCTGGAAAAGAGGGGATGTAGGTACACATATGACTGAGTTGCTTTGCTGTACAGAAGAAATTAATTCAACATTGCAAAGCAACTATATTTCAGTAAAAATTAATTAAAAAGACAGAATACTATAATACTTGTGAATACAGTTTAGTCCAGAGAACAATGTGAGTGACTTTTAAGGCATGTATCACTTCTTGAAGTGATATATGTCATCTTTTTTGATATATGCCATCTCTCTGCCATCTACAGGGTAAGAACTCCAAGCGAATTTTCTCTCAGCTTTTTCCTTTTGTCCTTACTTGACCCAACTTTATGAAATTGATATGGCTTGCTTGATTAGGGCCATGAATATTAAGTTCAAAATGGATTATGAATCATGACACCACCTGAGAACACAGGAATGAAAAAGCAGCAAGACTTTTCTGCTAAAGCCAGACAGCTCTCTATATTTCACTCCTTTAATTCTGCCAAATAAAATGTCATGAAATAGATCAGATAGATCTAGAGGATCTCACTGTCACAAAGAGCCATATTCATCAGATATATGTCAATTGTCCTGCTACAGATCCTTGGCTTGATTCCTGACACCTACTTCTTCAGGGAAGACACGGAAACACAAAGCTGCTTACACAGAGAACTAAGCCCTAGGAACTGACAGAGTAAGATATTATTAACGGCTCTGAATATGTATTTTGGCCAGACCAGTCATCACCACAAGATCCTTTTATTACCTCTTGGCACTAGAAAGAATCACTTGGACTAAGCTTATGAATGCTACTAGCTGTCAAAGGAAAAGAATACCTTTTATGCTGTAATTCTTGATTTTAATGGGAAACAAATTCTTGGAAACTATTCTTTAATTCAGTTTTTAAGGTACATATTTGATATAGCAATAAGAGCTGTTTTGTGTAGTAATAAGAGCTTGTCTTATCACATCTGAAGAAAACCAACTGCTAGGGAGATTCTCTTTCTGCCCCTCTTATCCTGTAAGACCCTTGAAACATGTGCCCTAGTCTCCGGCAGGCAGCTCCTATCCTGTGGGAATGAGCTTCAGAGAAAATCATTCACCTTGTAAGGCCTTCCTCTGGTCTCAGGGAAGCTATAAAGGAAACCGGGAGGGGCTGGTGGAGGGGTGGATGATTGCTTGGAGAGGTGGCTATTGACAGAACCATGATGCGGAGGAAGTTGTGCTAATTAACTGGATCTGTGTCTACATCATTGTCTCCCGAGCCCAGGACACTTGGCTTCCTCAGTGTGCTCTGGCTAAGCTCAGAGATACTTCCTTAGGAGGAGACCAAATAAATCCAGCTTTTAAAGTCAGACCACTCAGATTTGAATACCAGTTAAACCACTTTTAGGGCTTCCCTCATGGCTCAGACGGTAAAGCATCTGCCTGCAATGTGAGAGACCTGGGTTTGATCCCTGGGTCAGGAAGATCCCCTGAAGAAGGAAATGACAACCCACTCTAGTACTCTTGCCTGGAAAATTCCAAGGACTGAGGAGCCTGGTAGGCTACATATAGTCCATGGGGTCTCAAAGAGTCAGACATGACTGAGCGACTTCACTTTCTTTGTTTAAACCACTTTTTGGCTGGGTAACGTTATCAAGTAAACTCAACTTCCCTGAGTTTCAATTTTTTTTAATCTGAACATGTGCATAAAATCAGAACCTCTCTCTGTGTTTCTTTTTGTGTGTGTGTGTGAGTATTAAGTGAAAAAGTTCTCAGAACTGTGAAAATATAAATCAAGTGCTAAATACATATTGTTAGTTGCTGTGAGCATTGCTGCTATCTTTCCATCATTCATTCTCCTTCTCCTGGAAACTATCCCATTCTTGTTTGGGTTTGCATGACCAATACTATAAGATCTTTGCATTTGGGTCTTAGCTCAATATTCCTGGCTCAGGCCTTAAGTGACACAATCCCAACCTCCTGGCCATGGTTCTTGGTCCTAGGGTGGGTGTGTGATCTACTTTGGTCCAGTGTGACTTGAAATGATTGCTGGGGAATCCTGAGAAAGAAACAGTCTCGCTTTTCCAAGAGAAGTTTCCGAGGGAAGTGGCATCTTCACTATTAGCTCTATTTCTTTTATTATTATTATTGCAGATGACAATTCTAGGTTTTCTGGAGGGACTTGACCTTTGTCTTCACCAACCTGCTATAGAGGGAGGAGTCAAGTTGGACACAAAAGTGGATTCAGGGAATTTACTAAACTTCGCCACTGAGCATAGGGACAGAGACAAGGTTAGAACCTCCACAAGAATCCTCACAGGTCAGACACTGAGATCATGTTAAGGAAATTAAAATGGAACTAACCTTGTTCATGCTTCAGAAGTAGGACAGCGGGCCTCTGACTGACTTCTGACCCTGCCTAAACTGCGTGCCTGCCTGCAAACACACCAGTCACTACCAGCAGGTCAAGTAGCACTTTAGGTTAAAAGAGGGAGCGGGTCTTGGATTTTCTTGAGCTCCTGGAGGCCTGGCTAGACCCCTGGGTTCAGAAAATCTTATGACTCGCAAGGTGAAACAAACAGCATTGAAAAGTTAAAGGAAAGTCAGCCGCCTTTTTGCTCACAAACTGATGATACCACCAGTTCGTAGCCTGGGGTTATATGCAGGAGCCCCCAAAACTGCAATCTGAAGTCTCACTCATGGGGTGGATGCACCGCCTGGGACCCTTTCCCCATTGGGACTCCAGATTGCGGTTAACGAGGGACTTCCCAGAGCTGTTTAAGTTTGGATGTTGGTCAGCCCAATTTGGTGATGTATGTGCTGTTACTTTTCTCTATTATTTCTGTTGCTCTTCTTTCAATGACTGTACATTGAAATTAAGTTAAATAATCCTCTATTAAATATTGAAATTGTTTATTGTGTGTGACATGTAGTTTTTTTTGATAATGAGTCCTTTGAACCTAAAACAAAAGTAAAACTTTTGGCAAAACAGATGGCAGCCAAGGTGTTGTGCAACTTGGGGCCCCATGTTATATATCAAGAGGCTTCTGAAAATGCTTCATGAATTTCTTGAGGGGAGTGAGGAGAGATAAATTAGGAATACGGGCTTAACATAAACACACTGGTATTTGTATAAATAGGTAAAGGACAAGGACCTACTGTATAACACATAAAACAATAATCAACATCTTATAATAACCTATAATGGAAAAGAATTTGAAAAGGAATATATATATATGTGTGTGTGTGTATTTATATATATATATAACTTAATTACTTCATTAACACAAATTTTAAAACACAAATTTTAAATTAACTATACTTAAAAAGAAAAACATTGCTTTATGAATTATTAGCAGCAAGATAGCAGGAAGTTATAAGACATTAACAATCCTGAAAAAGCAAGTTCTCCAAGGTCCTTGCCTTCCTTCCAATAACTTGGCCACAAAAGGGGGAAATAGTCTGATGCCATAGTAGCAAAAGCAAAGGCATCTCAGGGAATATTGCAGTTGCAAAACTTGCTATCTGAAACCCAGTAATGTGGTACAGATGTAGGCACCAGCAATCTGTGGCATGTGGGCCAATTATGAGACACAGATCAGCTCTCATTGTCAGGGGATCAATTGCCTCTCACTTTCTCCTTTCCGGTTGGAAACCAAAGTTCCCTCTGATAGAGAGAACTATCATGGGGCAGGAAAAGCAGTCACTGACAAATGTCTCTAGCCTCATTTTAGCTGTTGGTTCATCCACCTTGGGGAGACAACCCCAGCAAGCCAATTTTCAAAGCTTGCCAAGCTTTGTAGCAAAGCACAGTGAAACGAACTGATGTTTATATTTTGTTTTATTGCTTGATTCCCTGTAATGCTTATATTTTTCTTTAGCTTAACTAAATGATAACCAGATTCTTGACTCAGTGGAAACACCATATTACAACTCATAGGCAAAAGTGAAGACCTCCAAAGGCAGTGAGTCATAGAGACAATATTTAAGTTAGAAAGGGCAAGAATGTGACTGAGCCTGATTCTCAACAGCCTTTTGAAAATGCTTCATGAATTTTTAACTGCAAGAGGGCAGAAACTTGTCTTTGTGACTCAGCTGAGGGATGAATCCTCATAACCCACTGGTTTCATTTGAAGTTCAGAAAAAGAACATCATCTACTAAATCATCAATATCACTGGTTATAACACCTTGGGTTTCCCTTGGAGACTTGGCTCTGACGTATAATTCTATAACAAGCCCCAGATTAGGGGAAACATGGTGAGTGCCTAACGAATTTCACCACGATGAAGACATGAGGAAGGGTCAATGGAACAACAGACTGTGTGAGCAACATAACACGCCTTGGACCATGTCATATAGTCTAGACTGAGTACCTGCCTTCCAGGAGTTGATAGCCTAAAAAGCGACTATGTAGGATTAAATCAATGTGGGAAAACAAAAAATGATGAGCCAAGGCAGCAGGCTGAGGAGTTAGGATGAATCACTCTTCAGTGATCAATATGGTTACCACTTCTAACCTTGGCCTTCAGAGACAGCAAAGCTGCAACAGCAGATTGCAAGGTTATTACTCAGGAGGCCTGAGTTCTATTTTTAGCCCTATCCTCACAGCAGGAATAAATATTAACTGACAATATGTGGTTTAAAAAATATTAATACTCTGTTGGGAAAAAAACATTCTCCCTAAGTTCCTACCTGCTCGTGGAGGAAAATTCACCCTTGATCTCATTTTGGGCACTGCCTCTACTTCTCCAGGGTTATAGGATAGTCTCAGTTCACTTGTAAGACCAGAATAGAGAGGGGACACCCTACTGTCTCACTTTCACTTTCACCAGACCCACTCCCATAATATACATTTTCCTGGAGAAGGAAATGGCAACCCACTCCAGTACTCTCGTCTGGAAAATTCCATGGATGGAGGAGCCTGGTAGGCTACCGTCCATAGGATCGCAAAGAGTCGGACACGACTGAGCGACTTCACTTTCACCCTACTGTCTGGATCACCCTGGTCATCTCTCTGGAAAACGGGTTCTTGAGCAGAGAAAACATTTCCAGCCTTGGGAGGTACTTTACGACTCACATCTGGGCTTCCTGAGACACACACATGGCCGCTGCTCTTAGGATGTGCTCTGAAGGCAGTGCACAGCTCTGGTCCCTACTAGCTGCTAGACAGCCCAAACCCTGACCCCTTCTGCCTCAAGGAAGCTTCAACACCTCTCTCCAATCCACTTCTGCTTTCCCCAAACTTTGGAGCTCCTCTCCCATTACAGGGACTTCGCTATCATTGTTTCCATGAGTTCATGCCATGAAAGCAAAAGATGAGGCCGGGTTTACCTGCTGAGTACCTGTCAGTGTTGGCTCTTGTCCCACAACACAAGAGCCTGTTAGACATGGGGACAACAGCTGAGCTACCTTTTCACGACAGGGAAGGGAAATGCATCAACAGCAGTGAGATGGAAGTATGAATTAAATTATCAATAGGTGATCCTCTCACATACACTGGTGTGGATGGCACAAGCAATTCAATGTGCCAGGTTGAAATCTATAAAAGGGGAGGGAAAAAAATCTTCTCTGTTTTGCAGAGACTCCCTGATCTCTTTGATTATGTATTCTTGGCCTCCTTCCTGGGAGCAGAACTGCTGATGTGGCTGGAAACCTGGACACACACAGTAAAGGGTTCATTTCCCAGCCTCTTTTGCAGCTAAATGTGGCATTGCAGCCAAGCTCTGACCCATCAGAGGTAAGTGGAAACCCAGCATGTAAATTCTGTGAGTGTAGTGTCCTTAAAGAGAAGGGGCATGTCTTTCTAGGTCCTTCCTCTTTCCTGCTGACTGGGATGCAGCTCCCGATGCTCCAGCAGCAGCCTGGGTTCTTGCAGTGGACACCGCGTGTTGAGGGCGGAGGACCAGAGCTATGGTTTAGGCCCTGGTGACCTCACAGAGCTTCACCACCAGGCCTGGACTGGCCTAGCTTCAGACTTCCTCCACCCTACAGAGAAACAACTGCCTATCTTGACAAGCCTAGCTATTATTTGGAGATATCCCAGCTGATATTCCTCAAGGTAAATGAGATAACATCAGGTTTTAGATTCTCAGAAGAATTCCACAATACCAGCAATTTCACAGTACCAGGGGGAAATAGACTAAACTCACAAACATGTGAGTTTTGCATTCTCTCTGGCAATTTCAATAAGGACATGTACCCATGTGTGCACATGTTCCTGAAGTGTGCAGAAAGAAAGCTAGCTTGAGTGTCTACAATGAATTTCTAGGCTGATCCAACAGGCATGTGTATTTGAGTGGCTGTGGAACCTCTGGGCCTGAGCCCATCCTAAGCAAGGAACAAGTCAGGTCCACAAGCTGGGTGTGGTCCCTGGACTAGAGGGAGAGTTCCAGGATGCTCCAAAGATAACACTCAGCTCGTGTCTGAACATGCTTGGATTGTACTCAGGCCACAAGGTGAGAAGCATCTGAAACGAAAATACCTATGTTCCTTAAAATATTTGGTGTGATTGGGAATTGCGTTTGGGGGCCCGCATGGTCTAACTAGGGGGCATCAGGAGGAGGTGATGCTGGTGGCGGCAGGAGGCGGTGGGTCATGGCGGATGGAGGCGGCAGGAGGCGGTGGGTCATGGCGGATGGAAGCGGCAGGGACGGGCGGCGGTGACGGGGGCAGCAGCACTGGAGCAGAAGCGGTGCGGGGTGCAAGCAGACGAGGCGTCAGCTCACGGCATCGGTAACCCAAGGAAGAGGACGGCTCCAACGGCGGCAAGACGCGCTGCTACAGATTACAAGTCTGCGGAGAAAATGGACCCTTTAACACAGTTGGGGGAATGCAAACCAGTGCAGCCGCTATGGAGAACAGTGTGGAGATTCCTTAAAAAACTGGAAATAGAACTCTCATAAGACCCAGCAATCTCACTGCTGGGCATACACACCAAGGAAACCAGAATTGAAAGAGACACGTGCACCCCAGTGTTCATCGCAGCACTGTTTACAATAGCTAGAACACAGAAGCAACCTAGATGTCCATCGGCAGACAAATGGATAAGAAAGCTGTGGTACATATACACAATGGAATATTACTATTAAAAAGAACGCATTTGAATCAGTTCTAATGAGGTGATTGAAACTGGAGCCTATTCTACAGAGTGAAGTAAGTCAGAAAGATAAACACCAATACAGTATACTAACGCATATATATGGAATTTAGAAAGATGGTAACAATGCCCCTATATGTGAGACAGCAAAAGAGACACAAATGTAAAGAACAGGCCTTTGGACTCTGTGGGAGAAGGCGAGGGTGGGATGATCTGAGAGAATAGCATTGAAACGTGTATATTATCATATGTGAAACAGATCGCCGGTCCAGGTTCGATGCATGAGACAGGGTGCTCGGGGCTGGTGCACTGGGATGACCCAGAGGGATGGGATGGGGAGGGAGGTGGGAGGGGGGTTCCGGATGGGGGACACATGTTCACCCATGGCTGATTCATGTCAATGTATGGCAAAAACCACCACAATATTGTAAAGTAATTAGCCTCCAATTAAAACAAGCAAATTAATTATATATAAAAAAAGATTACAAGTCTCCAGTGGTGCTGGGAGCCATGGAACATGGCAGAGCTGCTCTGTGACAGCAGGAGCCATCAGACAACCTGGACGGCAGAAGCCGGGTACCTGCAGCAGTAGGTACCCTGGAAATGAGAAGAGAGGCCAGGAGAAACACGGTGGGGGCCACGTGGAGGCTGAGAACAGCTAACTGTTTTGACACATTTTCATCACTTCACTTAGGGCCCCTCAAACTTATCTGAGGATTGAAGAGAAGGTTTTACAAAGAGTCTGAGATCCTATGACATTAAGCAGGGGGTCAGAGCAGAGAAACACTGCTTATTACTACTAATGTTGCCTCATTTTACCCTGAGGCTCATGTGGCCTGGGGAAAACATAGGTTACATTTTTTTTTAAAGGCTCTTTATGCTGACTCTTATGATTTTTTTCACTGTGCCACATTCAGTTCACTGATAGATGGGTTTGAGACAGGCTTAAATGATCCTTTCCAGCAGCTACCTAAAGGCATTTTAAATTGGGTAAGAGAGACTTGCCTTCAAGAAACTAATATTGTCTCATGTACGTAGCATGTAGGAGGCAATAAGTGGGTGACAAGACTGACATACTATTCTGCTAGAAATGGGAAAGTAAAACACTGCAAGGACAGATTATTTCATCTTTTACATTAGAGAAGCAGCAGAAATGAAGAGCAGGTGGTCAACACTTAAAAATAAATCTTCTAATTTGGTTTGAGAATAAGACCTTGAATTGTATCTTTTGCAAAAACATTGAGTAAACTAAGGTTTAACCCTTCTTTTGTCATCCTACGTAGTACAACGAAGAGTTATAAAAATCTATTCATTAAATCAAAAATTACCTGATCAAATGCTATATTCTAAGAGCTGAGATATATACCATATGAAATTAGAGGCAAGTTAAAGATTAATAAGATACAATTCCTGTCCTTGAAAACCTCAAAGCACATGGAATAAGGAGGGGGAGAGACAGACACACAGAAATAGATGGTTACAATATAAGGTCGTAAATGAATCCAAGTGACTCTGTGGGTACAGGACTGAACATGTAACATATGAGGGTGTGTGATCTTTGAGTTGGTTATGAACAACAAACAAGGTTGTATTAAAGGCAGACTCATTGGACAGAGCATTTACTAGTAGGCCTTGAGAAATCCTAGAGAAGATTATCTGGGGAGCAGGAGACACAGTATGGTGTGGCTGGAGCAAAAGGAAATGACTGGGACCTGGGGAAGGAGAAACCAGGAGAAGACAGGGCCAGCCTGAAGGACACTGTGTGTCCATCTAAGGAGCTTGGACTTAAAATCTTTAATAGTGGTGAGTCAGCAAAGGATTTTAAGTAGCAGAAGGGCATGATCAAATTGGCTTAGGTTAGTAGCTGTTCAGTCAACACTTACTGAGTTTTTCTTAGGTGCCCCACACCATTAGACGGATAAAAGGAAGAACGCAGCTCATGGATCCTATGGTTCCATGGCAGCGGTGACAACACAAACATCCTGGGGTCGCACTCACAGGATGTGCTGGGCTCAGCCAGCCTGGGAGACGCAGAAGAGGTTCAGGAGGACCCACGCTGAGCCTCGGAGAACTCATCTGGCTGGTGTGCATCTCCAACTAGAAAGGAGTCTCTTGGACTGGAGGAGGTGCCCCTGGCACACAGTCCAAGTAACATTCAATACATTCTTAAATTGAGAGCAAAGACTTATCTGCCGTGGTCCATGTCTGGAACAAAGCCTGCAATAGAGCAGGTACAACACAGATATCTGTTGAGAAACGAAGGCAGGCAGGAAGCAAGGGTGGGCCGAGGTGAGGAAAAGTATTTTAAGTAGAAGGAACAATATGCACAAAAGCATGGATGCATGAAAGAACAGAGGGGGCATAGCTGACAACAAAGTTGGAGTATTGAGGAGGAGTGCGTATCAAGGCCAACAAGGAGTTCGGTGGCTAAACGAGGTACTCTGCTAAAGGGCTGATGTTCACCATGTAGACGCCTGGAAGCCAGAAGGATTTCTAGAAAGGTGTTATCTTTCAGACATCTCACTTTGAAAACAGCTTGGAGAATGGGCTGAAGGGATAAAACTGTATTCTGTTCAGCTATAGCAATAAAATGATGACAAGGAAGGGATAAATCTGGATATTTAGGAGGTGGAACACCTAAAAGCTTGGATATTTATCAGGGGAGAGAGCTGAGAGAGTGAGAGCAGTCAGAACACAATCTTCCATCTTCCTCGGTTATACAAGGAACACACACACACACATATATGCACACACACGTATACACACATGCACACATGTATACACACATGCACACATGCACACATATACACACAACACATTTGGTGGGGGTGAGGTGTTTATTTCAGATGTTGTATGTTGAGGCTCCTGTAGCACGTCTGAGCGTGTGTGTTCACAGGACTGTTGGCAATACAGATCTAACTGAAGAAGGGAGGAGGGGCTACCTTGGGAAGATGACACATGAACACATTCACCAGTCTTCCTGACTCACTTCTAGAAACAGCAGAAGAGACGAGAGAGTAAAACAAACTCAAATCAGCGCTGGGAGATACGATGGGACACTCTTAGGCATTAGAAATCATGAGAAATCTTTGAGAGATGGAAGCAGATGGATTGATTGAAGATGAAAATCCCAGCTGGCCTAAAACTCAGACAAAAGTGGAATTGGTTTTGAGGGAGCCTTGAGCACAGCCAGAACAAATCTAGGGACCAGGGGTGCTTTTGAAACAACAGAAGAGAGGTTGGGGTATCACAGGAGTGCCCAAGTGGGTGGGGGGTGGGGTTACCACTTTTTTCCAAAACTGGATATAAGCATGAAAAAGTGCATGTAAAATGATGAGATGAGCTACAAATATTTTTTTTAAAGAAAGAGAAAATAGATTAGAAAGATGAAATAAGGTGTGTAGTATATTAAAAGTCATGCTATGGCAAGGATGACACGCAAATTCGTGAAGCGTTCCATATTTTTATAAAAGAAAAAAAAAAAGTCATGCTATGAAATCCCACACACTTGCTAGAGAGAGTGTGTCACAAATTAGGCTATAAATTTTCATTCAATGAGAAAAGGAAAACAGAATCTCTTTACATAGCTACCAGCAACCAAAGGGTTAAACACATATTAGCTGCTTTTAATTTGATTTCCACAAGTTCAGCCTGGAATCTGTTCACATTCAGAGAGGAGCCAAGGGGTTAGATGCAGTGGAAGAAATGAACTATCAGTTAAAACATGCCTGCCTGGTGCCAAACACTACCCCCATATTCTCCAATTTGATATTCAAACAACTGTTCTTAGTCCAGATCCTGTGGGCTTTCCATCGTCCTCTGCTTTCCTTCAGGAAGAAGAAGCTCCCATGTACTTTGCTGTCTGCTGGGTCCTTAGTACAAAATGCAGGTTGATTCCCATGGTATGTATCGATAATTTGTGAAGGAATCTTCCACGAGATGTAAATCAAAGGACTTTATCCAAGATGATTGATACTTGCAGCCATCTTTTAAGATTACAATACATTCTATTAATCCTTGCTGTCAGGCAAAGTGCAATACTATTCCTTCTCAGAGAGGGTTGCTTGACCCAACACAAAGCTTCCTCCTGGATCATCAGGAATGCCTTATCCACAGTTTTGTAACAGAACAGCGTGCCCATGGGATGCTGTCCACAAGTGTTCTGTGAGGTATTTGAATTTATGGGGAAAAGTTAAGTGTTTTTCCAACTGAGTCCAACCTGTGAGTCAATCCACCTGAAAGTGTAAATGTACATTTTTAAGGTAAATCTGATGTAAATGCCTATTAACAGCCCAGATGTACACTGAAACAGCAGGCAGTATAATTAGGGTTCTGTAGCTTTCAAGGATGATTCTCTGATCCTCCCAGATAGCCTATGACTAAACTGATTCCCTTTAGTATATTCCTTTCTTTCAGCTACCTAATGTGGATTCTGTCCTCTGCAACGAAGAACTCCAGTAGTTGATATACATCTATCTGTAGAGGAGAAAGAGGGAAAGGAATAAGATTCACATTGTACACTAAGGGCTTCCCTAGTGGCTCAGATGGTAAAAAGTCTCCCTGCAATGCAGGAGACCACCCAGGTTCAATCCCTGCATTGGGAAGATCCCCTAGAGAAGGAAACGGCTACCCACTCCAGTGTTCTATCTGTAGAGGAGAAAGAGTTAAAGGAATAAGATTCATGTTGTACACTGAAGCTATAATTAAATACCAGGTGAAATGTGTATAGGTGCTAGTTCCCTGGTGTCTCTCTTCATTACTTCATTTCCTTAGTTATATTTGAATTGCTTCAAAGACAAGGACATCTTCTCATGAGAGTTTAGTATTTAAGAACATGAGCTCTGCCACCAGACTGCCTGATAGGAATCCTGGCTTTATCATTTTCCAGCTGTGTGACCTTGGACAGGATATTTAACTTCTCTGCACCTCAGTTTCTTCATTGGTAAAACGTTCAAAGTGATAATAATCATAAAGAGCTTGTCACCATCTTGGCAATGTTATAAGACTGAATAAAGACTGCTATCCTTATTATCTTGATTTTATCTTGTATCAGGATTGCCAGGAGAAATATCAATAACCTCAGATATGCAGATGACACCACCCTTATGGCAGAAAGCAAAGAGGAACTAAAGAGCCTCTTGATTAAGGTCAAAGGGGAGAGTGACAAAGCTGGCTTAAAACTCAACATTCAAAAAACTAAGATCACGGCATCCAGTCCCATCACTTCATGGCAAATAGCTGGGAAACAATGCAAGCACTGACAGACTTTATTTTCTTGGGCTCCAAAATCACTGCAGATGGTGACTGCAGCCATGAAATTAAAAAATACTTTCTCCTTGGGAAAAAAGCTATGACAAACCTAGATGGCGTGTTAAAAAGCAGACATTACTTTGCCAATAGACGTCCATACAGTCAAAGCTATGATTTTCCAGTAGTCATGTATGGATGTGACAGAAGGACCATAAAGAAAGCTGAGTGCTGAAGAATTGATGCTTTTGAACTGTGGTGTTGGAGAAGACTCTTGAGAGTCTCTTGGACTGCAAGGAGATCCAACCAGTTCATCCTAAAGGAAATCAGTCCTGAATATTCATTGGAATGACTGATGCTGAAGCTGAAACTCCAATATTTTGGCTACCTGATGTGAAGAACTGACTCATTGGAAAAGACCCTGATGCTGGGGAAGATTGAGGGCAGGATGAGAAGTGGGTGACAGAGGATGAGATGGTTGGACAGCATCACCAACTCAATGGACTCGAGTTTGAGCAAGCTCCAGGAGTTGGTAAAGGACAGGGAAGCCTGGCGTGCTACAGTCCATGGGGTTGCAAAGAGCCGGACACAACTGAGCGACTGAACAACAACAATTCTTATTATTACATGCTAACTCCAGAGAACTTGCTATAACGACAGTGATGAATAGGCAGTGTCAAAAAAGGAGTTGTACATGAATGGGAAACAACTCAGATCCCACAGTATCTTAGAACATGAGGAAGCACACTTTTCTCACCCTCTGAACTTTGAGGCTTTCCCTCAAGTTCTTTTTCCTGCTCATTGGCAGTGGAGCAATGGTGAATGCAGAATCTGTCAACTTACTTTGACATCCCTAACCTTACACAACTCACTCCAGTCATATAGCTCCTTTTACACACCCTCCTCCCCAAATCTCTTCTACATCTGATTTCACAAGGAGATCATTACAGGCAGAGTGTTTATGCAAGTCTCCATGGTGACAATCCATTCTCTGGTCTCCACGGTGACACTTGCAAATAACTCATAACCTCTCCAATTCATTTTGTTTATCTGAACCGTCTACTGATTGTTATCAGCCTAAGCCATGTATAACAACACAAATTTATGCCTTTCTAGGAATAAAAAGGGAGAGAATAAAGTAAAATAATATTGAGGGCATGTCTCATATGGGAATAATCCTCTAAAAAGCATATGGGGAAACCAAAACTCTAAATTTTATTTCATCCTTTAAATAGACAGAGAATGCATAATTAGCACTTACAATTATTTACAAATTGTCTTCAGTGGTAGGACAACCATAATCTCAGTAAAAAACAAAGATGGGTGGGACAAACATCACCGAGTCAGTAATCAGAGGACCCGAAATTGAGACCTAACCTTAAACTGACCAACCATTCCAGGATCAAGGGGGCTTCCCAGCACAGGAGACTTTCATGCTAAAATCAGGCCAGTTCTAAGTGTCCTCATTTCCTTCACTGTTATGGGGGTGCTGGAGAGAACCAGTGCTGTGGTTCCTTCCAGACTGAGTGTTTTGTGATTGTACAAAAGAGAGCTGGCTACTTTTCCCCCAGGACCACCCAAGTTCACTGTGAGTGCGGTAGATCACACTTTATTTCCCAATTATAAACACATATTAGAAGTGAAAAGTGCAGTTCTCTTAGAGCTGTGTGCTTAGGTACAACAGAGGTCAAGCAACTAGTTAAGTTGTAAATTATAGCAAACTGCCTTAAATCATATGCATTCTTCTCACTTGCGCTTGTCCCCTAACATTTTCACCAAATAAGGAAAATCTGTTTTGGGGATTAAGAGCGAGTAACATTTATTTTTCAAAGCAACTGTGTTTTTTAGGGTACATAGCCTGCCATTGCAAAATACCTCCAACCACCAGTAAGAAAGTCACTGGTGTGCAGACTCAGCCTGAGAAATAAGAATGGATGTTAAAAGGTGCTAGGTCAGTATACCTCTTTGCTTCACAGCAAGAGAGAACACATTATGTAAAAAATAGAAATAATTCAGAACCAATCTCTTTTATTTTCCCACACCTGGAAGGTTCACCATGTTATTCCAGACTGTGGAGATGGGTGAGTCAAGCAGAGATGTTTTGAACAGAAATAATGTATTGGTATGCTTCCATTTCAGTTCACAGCATTGAATGTCCCTTGCAACCATTTTTACGTGAAGAAAAATTGTTGTTTTTGTAGAAGGACTATGAGCAAGATTTTTTCATTCCCCTGAAATTCATGTTTACCATGTTAGGAGAGGCTTCTTTCTTCACAGATAATTCTTTTGCAACTTGGTGACTCTGATGTGAAGACTTGCTCACCAGCAGTTTCATAATTGATAGGCTGGGTTGCCTAGCAGGTTTATCTGTCAGTCTCTAGATGTCTATCTTGAAGAATATTCTTTATAAAAGAACAGTTACATGGAGAAATATTAAAGGAAAAAGGACTTTTTAGTTATAAGGTTCTCTCTTAGAAATCCTTTGGACTTATCCATCTCTGTTTATTCCAATTCTATGTCCCCTAAAACTTTCTAAAATTAATTTTACTGATTTTTTCCTCATTAGTATAAAATTAATCTGTTGCTTATTCTCTTCTGCAGCAGGATGGGGTCTGCTGTCACCAACTTTTTTATTTCTCCTCACTCTTGCCCTTGAAGGGAGAGGACAAGGACGTGCAGACACTGAAGCTGCGTGATGAGAATTGATCAATATTAGCAAAAAGAGTTTTGTTTGCTTATATCAGTGCAGCTCACTAAAGGGTTTAATGCTCCAGTTTTGTCTCCTTGGGCTGGAAAGAGGGACAGGTTTTGCCGGCCGTGATCACAAGGGGCAGGGAAGATTGCAGGCAGCGGAGAGAATCCAAAGGGAAAAAGAACTTCCTAGTGTCAACAGCCAGGGAATTCTGTGTGGTTTGAAGGGCAATCTTTGTGGGAATGAGAATTGAATATTTGAACCATCCTCCAAACCCTTTGCATGTGTGCGATCACCTATGAATACATTTGAGTTCATTCTTGAATTATACCTTATGAACGTGGAAGCGGGTGGCCTTGCAGAATTATAGAACAGGGACTGGCCACGTCTGGTGAAATAAGCCAGGACCGCTCTGCTATGGTAGACAAGTGATGGGCAGATTCAGCCTGAGCTGCTGGTGCATCAGGGTATCCTTCCATGACGAGGAACGTCAAGCACTGAAATCTGCTGTGTGGATAAGGGCTTAGCAGAAATCTAGAACTGTGCTCTGATGTGAAGGCTCATCAGTATGATTCCACAGAATATTTCCTACAGAAGACGCTGGCAGAGTGGGAAATATGGAGTCTCACAGCGGCCAATGTAGATTTTAAAGAAGGTGAAATTAGTTCTTGGCAGGACAGGAAGGATACAAGTGGAATGCTGGAGTTGGTGGGAAGGCCTGTGACCATCAAATCTGGCCTCCCAGCCTCACACCCGGCAGGACGGTGGAGCAGAAAGTGGGAAAGCAAGGTGTTTGTGGAGACTGTGGATTGAATGCCAAAGGGAGGAGTATAAACCACTGCTTGCACACATTTAGGAAATACTCTAGGAAACAGACTGTCTCAAAGAGCAGATAATGCAGGAAGATCATGGTGAGACCCCAGGATCCCACTCTCTACCTGGTCCCAGGGACAAAAGCAGAGAAGCAGGGTGCACATGGGACTGTCTGCCGGCTCCAAGGAGAGTCTGTGACAGTGATGTGATTGCCGACAGCAAACACCCAGCACCACCCAGGAGAGATGAGACCTTCCAGTTTGCTCTCTCAAATTGGTTCAGAAGGTTCAGGAAAGGCTCCGATCTGGCAGGCGGAAGCCACCAGTGGCCAGGATCTGTGGGTTTAACTGCGGCATTGACAGGCTTTAGGTCTTAGAGGCTTCTTCTCTGCTGCTTCCACAAACTCTGATGGGAAATATAAGCGGCAGGCTTTGTGCTCGGCTGGGATTTCCTCTCTCCTGCAGACCTTGGTGCTGGATCATTCTGGGTCCAGTCAGAAAACAGACAGTCAAAAAGGGCATTTTATACAGGCATTTGTTACACAGATGATGAACGAGCTGAGAAGCTAAGTGGGATTCAGTGAGAAACCTACTGATTAGCAACTGGAGGAAGGCCCTCCGACCTCCAGATGCAGAGATGAGCGGGATGGTGATGCTGGGTCCCAGGAGCAGGGACCACAGGACAGAGGTGGAGCTTTCCCTGTGGAGAGAAGCTAGTCTGGAGTGAGTTAGCCCTATATCCACTGCCTCTCCTGCAGCAGAGAGAAAGGAGAAGACAGACTCAGGCTTTTCCCCTCCTCCGGCCCTCCCGGATTCAACCAGCTCTTCCTGTTAGCTGACTCTCTCTGGAAAGCAGAAGGCAAGAGAGCCTGGGAAATGTCTTTCCCTGAAATAGACAGCAGAACTTCCCAGGTGCCCGTAGTGATAAAGAACCTGCCTACCCATGAAGGAGACATAAGAGACGCAGGTTCCATCCCTGGGTCGGGAAGATCCCCTGAGGAGGGCATGGCAGCCCACTCCAGTATTCTGGCCTGGAGAATCTCTGTGGATAGGGGAGTCTGGTGGGCTATAGTCCATAGGGTCACAAAGAGTTGGGCATGACTGAAGCGACTTAGCACAACAAGGGAAGGAGAAGATAGAAATATGATTTGCACTGGGGTTGAAACAAACCAGAGACTGCACTTTTCCTTTCACATGAGGGAAGTATGGATGTAAGTTGTCCGATGTTAATATGGTGACTCCAAGATATTAGCAGGAAGCCAGACTACTTCTCTTTTGCCACCACCCTCCATGTGTAGCTTTCATTATTGATACCCCTTTACGGTCCCAAATGACTGCCATTGCTCCGGTTGTCACATTCACCTTCTAGCATGAAACAGGATGGTTGAATAGGACATAAAGAGCTTTCCAGAAGCCATGCCCCAAGATTGCCACTTACATCTATTTAGCTATTCTTGCTGCTGAACAAGGCTTGAAAGTGTTGTTTTTCAGCTAGGCAAATTGCCCTCACATTCTGCCTTTAAGGGATATTAGGTAAATCACAGGCAATCTCTGTCACAGAAAAAGAAAGACTGGCATTTAAGATCGAGTGAAAAATAGAACAGGGTGGTTGGGCAGCATCTCAGGGCAGTGTCTCAGACACAGGCCCAACTCTCACGATCCACAGAAATCCAAGGCAGAGGAAGGAGGAGGGGAGTGCCAGGTTAGGAGCAGGGTTACTAGTCTATACAGCTCTGTCCAAATTTGAGTAGAAATCTGCAGAGACTATTGAACGTTGAGTACAGTCTTGATCGACTGCAAGTAAAGATCAGCTGCAAGTAAAGATAGATTCTTTCTGTGCTAATAGAATAGTATTCTAGATTATCTGGTACATAAAAGAAATATCACCATTCATTCATCTACTCATTACTTCAGCAAATACTCGGCAGGCACTGCGCTATGGGTCTCAGAGACAAACAAAGAGAGCCATGTCTATCTAATCGAGCTTACAGTCCTTTCTGTAGACTTCTTAATGTTTGGCCTAAAGTTCCCAAGTGAATAAGCTGTGAGTCACCTATATGATTTATTTCTTCCAGAGTATTAACTAAGGCACTATTTTTTAAATGCATACTAATTGATAGCTATTATGAGCTAAATTTTGTCTTCCCTGCAAAATATACATTGAAGTTCAAATCCTCAATACCTTAGAATGTGACTCTATCTGAAAAGAGGGTCACTGCAGATGTGATTAGTTAAAATGAGGTCAACTGGTAGGATGGCCCTTTAATTCAATATAACCAGTTCAGTTCCGTTGCTCAGTCGTGTCCAACCCTTTGCGACCCCAGGGACTGCAGCACGCCAGGCCTCCCTGTCCATCACCAGCTCCTGGAGTTTACTCAGACTCATTTCATTTGAGTCAGTGATGCCATCCAACCATCTCATCTTCTGTCATCCCCTTTTCCTCCTGCCTTCAATCTT
This sequence comes from Cervus canadensis, assembly GCF_019320065.1. Classification (NCBI taxonomy): domain Eukaryota; kingdom Metazoa; phylum Chordata; class Mammalia; order Artiodactyla; family Cervidae; genus Cervus; species Cervus canadensis. Next base: position 14,516,214 of record NC_057389.1, read on the forward strand.
TCCCAGTATCAGGGTCTTTTCCAGTGAGTCAGTTCTTCCCATCAGGTGGCCAAAGTACTGGAGCTTCAGCTTTAGCATCAGTCCTTCCAATGGATATTCAGGACTGATCTCCTTTAGGATGGACTGGTTGAATCTCTTTGCAGTCTAAGGGACTCTCAAGCGTCTTCTCCAACACCACAGTTCAATATGAGCAGTGGTGTCCTTATATGAGGGACAGAAGAATCACATGTGTGCTTTCCAACCCATGGAAAAGAATTCTCAAAAAAGAACATATATATATATATATATATATATATATATATATATATATAAAACCAAATCACCTTGCTGTGCACCTAAAACTAACACAATATTGCAAATCAATTTTAAAAAATCAGATTTTTTATTTCTCTTGGAAGACAGCAGATCTGGCAACACTGACCCAAATCTCACATGGGTGAGTGCTGGAGCTGAGAAACCACTGTATTCTCCAGTTATATTAACTGTCTGGTTTATTTTCCACAGCTCTTAATAGGAATTTGCACTTGTACCCCACTGTCTCCAGCTTTATTCTGTGCTTTTGGTCACAGCCTTATCTGATGGACTTGACATATGAATTCTGTGTTGTCAAAGGGCAACAAGTATTTACTTAAATCTCAGTGGAGATTTCTCTGCCCGTCCTATTTACTATTGCTACCCCACACTCTATTCTCTGCTTTGTATTTCTTTCTTTCTATACATCTAACTATCTGAGCTTATTTACTTTTTATGGTCGATTTTCAGTAGAACATAAGTTCCCCAGAGGAAGATATTTGTCATTTTTGTTCACTGTGGCAGCCCCAGTGCCTAGAGAAGTGTCTTGTTGTGAATAAAGAAACTATGGAATGTGAAAGCTATAGTAAATCCCAAACATTAACTAACTCGATCTTAACGTTTTAATTCTCAAGGAAACTAACCAGGCCGAGAGAGGACATGATTTGAGAAAGGTCATATAGCCAATTAGCAGTCAAGTGAGTCAGGATTAGGACTGAGGTTTTTCTGCCCCCAGGGCCAGTGATCATTCTGTGGTTCCGGGCTGCCTCTCTAGTGATGTAATCATAGTATTTGAATTTTAAGAGTTAAGAATTTTAATTTTACCATCAAAATGGTAATAGAGAAATGATAGCTTTAATGTATTCCATCTAACTATCTGCTAAGTGTTTTCAGAACAAAACTGAAAAAATATTAATCACATTTCTGATATCTGAAAAGGTGACAGATTTACTGCTTCTTTATGATTATTCATAGTAAAGATTTAATTGTCATAGTTTAGTAAATACCATTTTGATTTCAGCCTCAGAAGAGAACCCAGCTGATTTCTTGATAGCTATGTTCTGTCTTATTAAAGAGGTAGTTAAAAAAACAAAACAAAACTACATTTCCATCCACCAGGTTGAAACACAATATGCCGGAAACTCAAGTGATGGTTTTTCAGTAATTAACTCATCTAATCTTTCTAAGGAAGTTCAGTCTGGTTGTTGAAAAGAGAATATCACATCACAAAGAGCTGGTATGTGTTCACAACTATATGTCAATCATTCATTCATTCAGGAAAAATGTAATGAGGTCTTGCCATGTGCCAGATCTCTCCAATGACTAAAACTAGATAAGGTACCTACTCGATAAAGCTTCCCTAGTGGCTCAGCTGGTAAAGAATCCACCTGCAATGCGGGAGACCAGGGTTTGATCCCTGCGTTGGGAAGATCCCCTGGAGAAGGGAAAGGCTACCCACTCCAGGATTCTGGCCTGGAGAATTCCATAGACTGTAAAGAGTCAGACACAACTGAGCAACTTTCACTTTCAGGTAAATCTTATGTTCTGGAGCAGTGTTTTCCACAGCTGCCTAATCGGAGGAGGCTCCTTGGCACCTGTAAAACATGCAGATTCCTAATTTCTACTCTAGACCTACAGAATTAGAACCTCAGGGGAAGACTTGGGAATCAAGTGTTCAGCAAGCATTCAGGTTCAATTTCATCAGGAGTGCCTGGGTGCTTAGTCACTCAGTCATGTCCGACTCTTTGTGGCCCTGTGGACTGTAGCCCACCAGGCTCCTCTGTCCATGGGATTTCCCAGGCAAGAACACTGGAGTGGGTTGCCATTTTCTCCTCTAGGCAATCTTCCCGACCCAGGGATTGAACTCATCTCCCCTGTGTCCCCTCATTGGCAGGTGAGTTCTTTACCACCGAGTCACCAGGAAACCTTTCATCAGGCAAGTTTCAGCAAAACTTTTAATGGGAGCTATAGACATTAACCAAGTATTTATACTAAAGCATGTGTGGTTCCCAAAATAAGTGCTATGAAAAATTGTATACAGTGATTGTTCACTAACTGTTCATTCGATATGTATTTATTGAGCACCTAACATGTGCTAAACACTGCTTTAGATGCTGAGCATACAGCAGTAAATAAAAGAGATATGATTTCTGCCCTCACGGAGTTTTCATTTTAGCGAGGGAAACAGATCATGAGCACACATTCAAATGAGAAAGCATGGTTGTGAGCGTCATTCCCTTTGGGGAAGTCTTTCTGTGCCCAGTAATCAGGCTAGGCAGAAAAGGAAGAGAAGCCCAAGAGGCTGGCTGTGAAGGGTTTAAGGACTCAGGTGTGTCTGAGCTGATTTCAGAAAAAGTCCTGGTTTGTCCTTCTCTAGGCCCATCTGAAAAGACTGTGTGCTTCCCAGAGAAGCCCAGGAGTTAAAACTATTCACTACATCCAACAGGTAGGGGGCAGAGACTAAAATCGGCTGAGAAACGTGCTTAAAAGATTGTATGGAATATGCTCTCTGCTCCATTGATTCTCCATGGCTTTCTCCTGGAGTGTTAGGGATCTAGACATTTCTGTGTCTGGGGCGAGGGGGTGGCATGTGGAAATAACTGAACATATAAGCTGGTGAGTCAGTGATGCCGAGTAGGTGGCATCACCGACTTGATGGACACGAGTCTGAGCAAGCTCCAGGAGTTGGTGATGGACAGGGAGGCCTGGTGTGCTGCGGTCCACGGGGTCAAGAAGAGTCAGACACGACTGAGCCAGGGAACTGAACTGAACTGATGAGCTGGTGAACTCACTGGCCAGGAGGGGTCGCTGCGGACAGGCACTATGGCTCTGGAGCTGGGAGCCACAGCTTGGGTCCTCCAAGCCCCAAATCTACTGGCCTTCAGAGACAGGCCTCCAAGCATCAGCAGCGCAACCAAAAGCAAAGAAAAGAGAGGCAAGGGGGAAACCATCAGGGTTCAGCCACGACTTGCTAACCTGACTCAATTCCGAAAGTCACAGTCCTCTCAAAGGCAGGGGACCTAGAGAAGAGAATGCCCTGAGGGTCAGACTTTGCACCATCCTCTATTCCAAGAGGAGACACTATCCATATTTACAAGGCACTATCTTGAAAAAGAGGAGAGAGAGACTGCTTTGGGTTAGAAAGGATTTTTTTAAAATTATGAATATTTTGAAACTTGAAAAATAGAATAGTATAATAAATTCCATATATCTATTATTCATATTATAGTTTTTGTCATTCTTGTTTCCTTAACAACTCAATTCTTTTTTTAAAAAAAATATTTTACAGCAAATCCCCATGCCATTTTGCTTCTATGGACTTCAGGAGGCATATCGAGAAATACAATTTCTAACATTACCTCAATGTTATCATCACACTTAGGCAATTAACAACTGTTTTATGAATTATCTAATATGCAGTCCATTTTAAACACCTCCAATTGTTTCAAATTGCCTTTTTCTGTTGGCTTGTTTGAATTGGGATTTAATCATAGGTGACATGTTATGTTTGGTTGTTATGTCTCTTTAAGTGTCTCTTAATTTAGAGCAGCTCCCTTGAAATCATCAGAGCAAGAATTTAAGAAAACAAGATCAATTGGAAAAAGCAAATCATTATCCTATTTTGCTCACACGAATCTGAGGGTGTGTATTTTGACCCCACAACAAGAAGAAGCATTAATAGTCATGTAGAATCTCAGGCAACTGGAAGGTACCTTTAGGAAATCTTCCTGGGTAAATTACGTTAAAAAGCAGCAAGAATGTACTGGAGCAAAGGCTCTTATCCAGAAAATATTTTTCTGCACTATTACAAAGGCCACTGGATGAACATGCTTCCTCAATTTCTTCCTTGCCATCCTGTAAATCCTACAATACTCATTATTAGCAGCACCTACTCTGACTCACAGACTATTAAAGCTTATTGAGAAATAACCTGGACTTCCCAGAAGACTAATTTACGTCAGCAAGCAAAAGGATAATCACAGCCATAAATCTTAAACCGATCCAAGAGTACAGCTGGTTAAAAAAAATTCCGTAGTATTTTGTTACTTTCATCCAAAAGGCTTTGTTTTTTCTTTCTTTAATAATCCATAATGTCTTAAAAGCCACCCAGTTTTATTGATGTTCCTTTCCTGCTACTGTGCAGGGTAACATCAAATGTTATGGCTGAAGGGCCAAAGTTCATTGTTAGCTTCTCTCTGTTTGGTTTTATAGGTTGTTGGGAAACCAGAGAATAAATACTTGGAAGGAAAACAGAATTTAGATGATGGTACACATAAGTATAGAGAAACCCTCACACAAGCAAGTATCACCAGTCTTCATTTGTGTGAATTCCCATTTTTAAAAATTGAAGCCATTCCCTCTTATCGGTTTATTGGTTAATTGCTTCAAAAGTGCCTCTGGGAATAATTCCTAAAAATGGTGATTAAAACAATCTCCTGAAATGCAGATGCTCCCCATCGCCAACCCAGCTCATTCCTCTCTGTGTTCACGTTAATATTTCTCTGGCCAGTGTCTGGTCAAAGACAGATTATTTATAGCAGAAACACCAGAGCTCAAAGCATCCTGCTTACCTTGTGTTGTCAAGGTAACAACTTAAGATTTTTTTCCCCTTCTGTTGAAAGGTCAGATCTCTGATGATATGAGTCACAGAGCTCAAGGGGATTGTTAAAATTGAGATAGCACTTTGTCAAAGCCAAATTAAAAATCAGGCTTTATACACACCCAGACCATTTTAAATTGGATTGAAACCACTAGGTGGTTTATAGTACATAATTAACCCTGCCGCCTCCCTGGTTGGGCTCTGGGAGGTGTGGCTCAACCTCCTGGCCACTCGAAGAGCTTTCTTCCCAGGACGGCAGCACTCTCAGCTACTTACTGACTCTGTTAATTGCAAACAGAACTGCTAATTCTCATTTGCGTGAGACATGACAGAGACTCCTAAAGATGTTTTTTTTTTCCTTTAAATTTCATATTTAGAAACTTTGAAAACTACAGTGGGGAAGGAGATTTTGGAGCTGACTTTGAAAGGGAATCGGAGACCAATGCAATAGGAGGTAAGAGCGACTTGAAGCATTATCTGTGAACTAAATTCTCAGAACAACTGTCTAAGGTAGACAATATTCATCTCAAATCCTTTTCTTCTTCTTCTTCTTTTTTTTTAATAAACACGGTCGGTGAGACGCAGATTGAGTAAGTAACTTGGCCCAGGTCATAGGAAAACTTTAGGGAGAATTTGCTCCCAACAGTTCACTTGATGTCTACATCCTCACAACTTGGCCAGAATTCCTTTTCACAAGCTCATCTCTCAAACTGAGTTACAGAAAAGCCCTAAGGTGGCGTCCCGCTCAGGAGGAACACAGGCAAACTGTACGCTTGTGCTTTCCTGGGACCCTCCAGCGCCCACACACCTCCTCCAGGATAGGGCCCCCACTTCCACCCTGCAGTGCCCAACGGGGAGCCTATTAATTTAGCAAATAATAAATCAGGGACATAAATAGTTGAGTACCTCAGTCCAACCTTGTCCAAAACAAAGTTTTGAAAATTTAGGTGCGTCATGTTAGGGGCTTTGGGCAAGGGACTGTCTCCTTTGACCTGACTGTAAGCAATGGACATGAAAGGGAGCAGACTTTTTAGAAAGATAAATAATCTTGAGCAAAAACAATATTTACAATACCTGCTAGTTGTTTTGTTCTGTGTGTACATGTTTTTTTTTTTTTTTCACAATTAACTGAAGGAGCAGTTTGTTCCTGACAATAAACTTTGTGTCAGAGGTTTACAGAAGACAGGCTGAGGGGTACAGGGCATCTTCCAGAACCCTCTCAGAGGAAAATAACCACAGATCCCCTCCCTTCCTCCCTAAAGTCAGTTTAACCGCTGTTTTCTGCAGCATCTCCAGGCTCTAATATTCAAAGAGAGATCGAGAGCACCAAAGAGTTTTAGCTAAATCGATTCTTCTGGCCCTCCCATATAGCTACACGACAGAGGTTTGTTCAGATTTATAAAAGATTATTTGGATCCTAGGAACATCTGACTCATGTGTGTTTGAGATCTGCATAACTACAGATAAGATTCGACTGGATGCGCCAGTTCATACATCAAAGAAATAATTGCTACCGAGCGGAGGATTATTACACAGATTCGGATGAGCCACCGCAGAAGTCACATTGCCCCTCAAGCGTAGCATCTATAATTAGTTAAAGCCTGATGGAACAGAGCGGGGGACGAATGAACATTTATTTAGCTTGTTGTGTGCTCCACCTCCCCCCACCCCTCCCCCCTGCCCTTAGTCCGGGGGGCTCCTCTCTGTCCTCAGCTCAGGCCTCCCCTCAGGGCGCCAGCTGGGGCACTCAGGCCAGTGTAGGAGCATCTGCTGTCCTCCCGCCCCAGACTCTGCCCCGCATCCACCTGACACTTTCAGGGCCCTCATCACAATTTGCAGTGAGGGATTTTTTTGTTTGTCTATGTTCTGCCTACTCAATAGCTTGCAGGTTTTTGTGAAGGCAGAGGCCACATCCACGCTTACAGCAGCATTCAGGAGTTTGGCTCCTGGCCAGAAGCCTATGTTGTGATTTTTTTTTTTCTCAAGCCCAACCACAGGCCTTTACCAAGGCTCTGCCTGAAAGTCTGATGGAGAAAGTCTGCCTTCCCCATATCAGACTCACATCATCAGTCACAGACCCAGCTTTCCTGCCCCCTACCCCTGGCTGGTCAAGCTCTTACAGGTATTTATATTTGCAGCCAAGCAATCTTTACTTGGAGGTCTCTTTATCAAGACCCTTAAGTAGAGGCCTTGTTAGGTGCCTCTGAGAGCTGGGAGTGGGGTTGCAGGTGGCGGGAGGTGGGGTAGATGCTGGGGAAAAGAAAATCTGAAGACATTTTCTCCACGCTGCTCAGTACCCAGTGATTCTTCTCTTCTGGCTATTCCCTCTCCTCCTTTATCACTCTCCCACCCCATGGCTCTGGGGTCCTTAAGGGCAGGAGTCTTTCCACCAGGACTCTTGATACTGAGACAATTCCCCATGTCTGGGCTAGCCTATCTAACCCTCACCAGTGTCCTTCTCTGGGGAAAGTGGAATGATGGGGGAATCTGTGCTTTCTCTACTATAACCTCATGCTAACATTATCACAGTAAGTGGTTAAAGGCTAGGCCGTTTCATTTTGACTTGTCTTAATCAGCTACTCATATGTTGGTGGCTTAGTTTAGCTCTCAACAAACATACAGGAGGTACTCAATAAATATTAAACAAAAGATTCAATGAGTGAATGAATGAATAATCTCTATAGGTATCACGTATTACATTAAGTACTTTAGTCACTCTGTAAGCATTTGCTAAACACGCCCTATGTGCCTAACACTGTTCTAGGCTCCTGAGATTCACACAAAGATTTCCTGCCATCAAAGACCTTACATTATATGCATTCTATCATTATCCCAGTTAATCCTCACAGTAACTCTGTCAGGTAAAAATTGAAAATAAGCAATTTTTAAAACTTGCTTAAGGTCCTAAAATTGTAAGTAGCAGAACTGCAGTTGAAAAATCGTTTTCCTTTGTGGCTGTGGCCTTGTCTTCCCAAACCCCCTGGCTGAGGACTAACTTCTCTCCTGATCTCAGGAGTCCACAATCTACAGTCATCACCCGATTACTGTAGCAGCGTCCCCTTTGCTGGTGTCCATAGGACCAACAAGGCATGTGCACCCAGAATCCTCCGTTCCTGCTCCCTAGGAAGGCTCACTGGAGTCTTCTTAGCCAACGAAATCTGAAAGGGGCGCCTTCAGTGGTGGCCCACAGAGGCAGGGCAGGGAAAGTGGGGACCAAAGGACTGAGAGCCGCTGGTGACTGTGTACTTTTCCTTTGCCAGTAGAATTCTAAGGAGCTCTTGGATGAAGACTGAGAAGGAATGGAAGAAAACAAGACTGCTCCCTTCCCTTAGTTCTGTTACTATGACTGCCCATAATTCCAATCCTAAAAACTGCAAAATGCTGCTCAGAATTTTTATTTAGTTCCTTTAGACTGGGTAATTTCATGACAAAATGCGACCTTAAAAAGATGAGAATTATTAACAAATGTCTTCAGAATCCGTTTGACAGTTTTTGAGAGAGTTAAACATACACTTCCCACATGATCTTGCAACTCTACTACTTGGAATTTACCCAAGAGAAATGAAAACACATCTACACAAAGACTTACATGCAAATGTTCATAGTAGAGGTGCCATAGTCAAAAACACGGCACAACCCCAGTGTCCGTGAGGAGGTGAATGAATCAATGAAATGTGGTATAGCCATGCAATGGAATACTATGCTGCTGTCATAAAGAATGAAACACCGATACAGGCAACAGCATGGATGGACCTCAAAAGCATAATGCTAACTGAAAGACGCTAGACACAGAGGACTGTGTACTATGAGATTTCACTTATATGAAACTTCTAGAAAAAGGCAAACCTACAGAGACAGAAAGCAGATCAGCTGTTGCCTGGGTTGGAAGTAGGAGCAGGTATCAACTCCGATTATCAAGGGGGAAGTTTGGAGGTGATGGAGCTGTTCTACAACTGGATTGTGGGGATGACTGCACAATTACTTACCAAAGTTCACTGTAACGATTAGTTACCAAAAGTTTACAAACTGCACACTTAGAATGGGTGAGTTTTTATGGATACCTGACACCTCAATACAGCTCTTAAAAGAGGGAAGGGGCAGAAACTGTTGAGGTACGGTCTTCCTTTAAGAATTAAAACAAAAGAATATTAGACTAAGAAAAGAGGAGTATCCTAAATGCAAACTCTACTCTTGGGATATGGTTTAATTTTAAAATCTGCTCATAGATTAATATTTGCTCAAACGCAGCTATCATCTGACATTTCAAGCTGGTCTCTGTGTGGGCTGAAATATGCAAGCGCCTTCATGTTACCCTGTTCTTGGAATTCTCTGGAGGACTTCCTGACAGGATCAGAGAATAAACTGCCACCACACACAGGAAACGAGGAAAGACAAACAGGAACTGTGCTGAACTGGACGTGCTGGTTCACTTCTAGAGCAGCTGATGGGGCCAGACCGAGTGGGGAGGTGGGAGGGGAGGAGACTGAGGGGCTGGGCGCGGGGCTGTGTGTGTGTGCTCAGCCGTGTCCGACTCTCTGCGACCCCGTGGACCGTAAGCCACCAGGCTCCTCCGTCCGTGGGATTCTCCAGGCAAGAATACTGGAGTGGGTTGCCATGCCCTCCTCCAGGGGATCTTCCCAACCCAGGAATCAAACCCATATCTCTTGTGTCTTCTGCATAGTAGGAGGATTCTTTACTGCTGCATCCAGCTGGTGGCAGGGTTTTAATCTCCTCCCTACAACTGACCTGTTAAGAGGGCTTAGGGACAAAAGCCGCAGAAGCATGTGTCATAAATCCTGCATGTGAATGGTAGTCAACTGGTCCTCAAAGAAATCAGACTCTGGCCCAGGTGGCATTTTAATAAAAGCAGACAGCTGCCTCCTGCCTGCGGGTCAGCCTCCCCACAGCCTCGAGACTCACTCTTCTCTCTCTGTGGGAAAGCCTGCTGGAGGCATATTGGCTGCAAGATGAGGTTTCTTTGCCTATTTTTTTTCCCCACTTTTTAAAAAACCAGCTTGAAGCTCATTAAGATTAGGAAAGTGAGTGAGACACTTGTGAAATAGGAAAAGTGGGGTGCAAGGCGGGGGAAGAAAAGACAGATGCGGACATATGTGAAAAGGTGGAATCAAAGGGTGGTCAGGGAGGGCAGGGGCCCTGTCATTTCGGCTGCGATGCTTGGGGCTTCTATTCCCTCAAGTGAGACTATCAGGAGGAGTCCACGTCTTTCAATAGACCAGCACGACATTAAGCGGATGGTTCCTGAACATTGGCACTCCAGACTGCAGGGTCTCTGCAGGTGGGTTTTATGCTGTGTTCTTTGGTTGCCAGAATATAAATCCCCCATGAAGTGTGCAGCAGCGGCAGGTTTCATGGATAGCAAAGAGGATTATGTGCTCTGGGGAAGTGCTTTTCTCCCCCTTTCTTCTCTTTCCTTTTTTTAAAAAAAATTTTTTAAATGGAAGCATTCAACTTCCCAGAGAGATGGAACCATCTCTTTACAGCCAAAGTGAAAGGGAGGTTTGAGGCAAAGCCATAAAAACTCAGGTCAAAGAGGATTGTCTTGGCCACCCCACCTCCTCCATCACTTCCATCTCACATAAAAGAATATACAGTGAACAAGTATTTCTAAGACAAAAAAGGAGAAAAACGGGCAAAGAATATAGACAGACAGCTCACAGACAAAATTATGTAAATTACAGCTAGTATATGAAAAGGCTTATTGCCCCTGGTAATTAGGGATATGCAAACTAAAGGAGCAATGAGATACTGGTCTTCACATTTCAGAGTGACAAAAATTAAAAGGTACAATAGTACACAGAAGGTAGGAAGCAGGCCCTTCAAAATATTGCCTGTAGGGATGTGAACTACAACAGGCTTTCGGTAAGACAACAAATAACATTTCCAAAAAAAATATTTTTAATTGAAGGATAACTGCTTTACAGAATTTTGTGGTTTTCTGTCATACATCAACAAGAATCAGCCATAGGTACACCCACGTGCCCTCCTCCTGGGCCTCCCTCCCATCCCCCTCCCCAGCCTATGCTTCAGTCTGTCACGGAGCCTCTGTTTGAGTTCCCGGAGTCACACAGAAAATTCCCGCTGGCGATCTGTTTTACATACGGTATTGCAAATTTCTATGTTACTCCCTCCAAACATCTCCCCTTCTCCCTCCTCTCCTCCCACCACCTCCATAGCTAGAACATGGAAGCAACCTAGATGCCCATCGACAGATGAATGGATATGGAAGTTGTGGTACATATACACAATGGGAATACTACTCAGCCATAAAAAGGAACACATTTGAATCTGTTCTAATGAGGTGGATGAAACTAGAGTCTATTCTACAGAGTGAAGTAAGTCAGAAAGAGAAATATAAATATCATATATGGACACATGTATACTGAATCTAAAAAGATGGCACTGATGAATTTATTTTCAGGGCAGCAATGGAGAAACAGACATAGAGAACAGAACTAATTTTTAAAGTTAAAAAAGGACTCCCAAATTCCCCTCTTGTTAACTTGTCCTACAGAGAAGAAAAGGCACCATGTTAGGAGGCAGAAAAACTGGAAACCTCAAACAATCAATCAAAAAGGGATGAAGAATTATGAGGCATCTATATTATAAAGTGTCATGCAGACAAAAGGAATGAGTTGGATTCATATATATTAATCTAGGAAAAATTTTCATGATCTGTTCAATATAGAAACACTTCTAACTAATGTAATATAGTATATCTAATATTCAGTAGAAAAAATCCTTTACTTCCCCTCAAACAATATGAATAATTTTGGACAGATAAATTGGTATATAGATAGATATAATTAGGTCATCTGGACCACCTTGAAAGGGAGGGGGAGACAGAAAGCTACATTTTTTTTCATACATCTTTGGACTGCTCACTTGTAACAATGAACATGCATTACTTTTTAATTAAAACAAGGAAATTTGTTTAGTTAATCTCTGTGCTTAGTTCCTCAGTCATGTCTGACTCTTTGTGACCCCATGGACAATAGCCAGCCAGATTCCTTTGTCCATGGGAATTCTCCAGGCAAGAATAATGGAGTGGGTTGTCATGCCCTCCTCCAGGGGATCTTCCCAACCCAGGGATTGAACCCAGGTCTCCCGCATTGCATGTGGATTCTTTACCATCTGAGCCACCAGGGAAGCCCAAAAATACTGGAGTGGGTAGCCTATCCTGTCTCCAGGGGATCTTCCCAACCCAGGAATGGAACCAAGGTCTCCTGCATTGCAAGCAGATTGTTTACCATCTGAGCTACCAGGCAAGGCCTAGTCAATCTTTAATTTGCTTTAATTTTAGTAGGGTCTTTGCTGAGGCCCTACTAAATTTTAAACTGTATTTCTGCCATCAGTTTACTAAACTACTCCAAAAATATGAACAAAGAGAAAAAAAAACAGAAAAATAAATGACCATACATGTCAAGATACTCTGTCCCTTTGGAGGCTGGAGAGCTATGTGGGCCAAGGCAAGAGGGTAGAACTTTGTATTTTCTTGGGGGAACAACAGAACCAAGATCTTCAAGTATAGGATTTGTGTTATGGGTGGTGTGGGAAGAAAAAAGTTGAATATACATGGTGGGATTATTAGATTGATCTTGCTGACTGTGTTTTTCCAAATCTTCCAAAGCATTACTGACGGTTTTATCTTTAAAAATTACTAAAAGAGGTATATTAACATTTCCTACTCTGACGGTGAATTTGTTCCTTTCTTTCTATTATGTAAATTGATTGGTAGATACAAGGGTCAGTTAATTGCTTTGTTGACCTTTACACCTTGCACAACAAACATTAATTGATAATCATCTGACATATATAGAAACAAAACAAAACTTTCTTCTGGTTAAGTTTTGGCATTTTTATGACTATTATAAATTCAGTATTTTTATATCTTTCTGTCAATTTAAACCTATTATGAATTATGTGATTACTGTTTTTATTCTTAGTAACCCTTTATTACTTAAAATAAATTTTGTCAGATATTGATATTGTTAAACATGTTCTTTTGATTGGTATTAAACTGGGATGACAAGTTGATGCCTTTTCATACCTGCCTTTCATGTATGTGTCTGGTTAACTGTTTATAGATAACATTTTTAAAAATTCATATTTCTAATCTTTGTCTTTTAACTGAAAACAACGTTAGTTCATGTACATTTATCATGTTTACTGACATACCGATGCTTGTTTGTACCATATTACCTTGTTTGTATATTTGCCCCAAGGTTTCACATTTAATAACTTCTTTCTGGGTTTGATGCCTCTGGTGTCTGAACTTTGTCCTTTATCTGGATCAAGCCTCTTGGCCTAAATTTTCAGGTTGACACCTCAATTAGGCTTACATACACTACCTAACTTTTAGTTACATCTTTCTTAACTTGCTTCTACTTACACTTGGTACCACAACCTGCAGCCCACTGCACCCCACTCCATACTGCCCTGGGACCTCAGGAGGCTGATTAGATCCAATATCTGGGGCTACTGCTTCTCTGGGAGGAGCTATTAGGCATTCTTGTCACCCAGGCTCTAATTATTGGGTTTACCTTCATTTCTGTCTTTTGCAGTCCACAAAACTCTGACCATTGTTCCTTTAAAATCTATCTTTATTCCACCCCCTATTTCCATAACCACGACCCCAACCTGAGTTTAGGTTCCTAGTGCTTCCTAGTTATGCATTTAATAGCAACTACAGTGGCCCTGCTAGACACAGTATTTTCTCCTTATGTCTCACCGCCATCATGTTCATCTTCCATTATCACGATCTGGTCATATCACTCACTACTGCACTCAAAAACTTTCTGTTGCTCTCCAAACAACTTAAATCTGCCCTCATTGTAGAATTCCTAATCTACTATTTCAGCTTTATCTAATTACTCTCTAATTGATTTTCTAATGTTAGTTCTATTCCCTAACCTAGATTATAATCTTTCACTGTAGGAAATTCCATCTTGTCCGTTTTTTTAGTTTTTCTTATCTAATCACCTTGATTTCTTACTCACCAGAATCTTGATCATACCTCAAAACTATATTAGATTGTGAGATCCTTGAGGGTTGACACTGATGTCTTCATAATTGTATCTTATCATAACACAGGTAACAGGAACAGAGTAGTTACTCAAAGAAGGTTTTCTTACACACTACTATGAATTGGTTGTCCCACTGTGGGAACAGGACTGCCATTGTCATACTTAATATTTATATACCTAGTTCCAATATCTACCTGTAATAATACCTGGTAGACCCCTTAATTCAGAACTTTATGAAAGTACCTGTGGCACATGGAATCTGTTGCCATTTCAACAGGCAATATTCCCTTCTCTCATGTTAAGAGAATCCCTATTTTGTCTAGGTATTAAGAACCATGGCACATAAGGAAGGCCACCCAGCCCCAGGGGACAAATCATGATGAGTCTAGATCAGGAATGGTCTATTCTCATCAGGGATTAATTTTTCCTTTAGGCATTTGACTTTGTTCTGACCAATGAGATACAGCAGGATTGCTGAAAGATTCTCAGAAAAATTTCTAAGAAAAAAAGACACTTGAGGAGAAATGGGCTTTTCTGTCTTGGGGTGTAATTGCATATAGAAGGAATGCCTGAAACTGAAATCACCATCCTGTGACCATAAGGAGACAAGCTTCAAGAAGAAAATCAATATGCTCAAGATGAGAGCAGAAAGGTAGAAAGAGTCTGGGTTATGGATAAAATCGGTCCGGGAACCAGCTACATCCATGTTGGACAGTTTCTGCCAATTATAGGCAAGTCTTCTGGCTACAGCACAAAAACAAAATAGCTTAGACTGTGAGAGCTCTCACTATTGGTTGAATCTATTTGTAAACATATTTACTATACAGTTAACTTTAATTATATACCAGTGAAGTGACCCAGTCATGTCCGACTCTTTGCGACCCCTTGGACTGTAGCCTACCAGGCTTCTTCAATGGAATTTTCCAGGCAAGAGTGCTGGAGTGGGTTGCCATTTCCTTCTCCAGGGGATCCTTCCAACCCAGGGATCGAACCCAGGTCTCCCGTATTGCAGGCAGACGCTTTACCGTCTGAACCACCAGGGAAGCCCCCAAAGTAATTATATAAAGAAAACCATAATATCAATAAGGAGCTGGATGTTTCTTTTGATACTAATTTCACTCACACTAATTTTCCACCCTAAAAAACTATTTTTTATTACTAGTTAAAAAGGTTTAGCAAGTATAGCTTAAGAAGACTGTTAATGGTTTCATTCTTTTCTTCTTGCTGTTCCATGCTCTCCATGCCATTATGTCCTTATGTTGGGAGTCTAATTTGCAGATAAAGACAAATCTCAGCCCCAACTCATGTGATTACTTGTATTTCATTTTAAATTCTAGACATTTTCTAAGTATGGATAAGGATGGGTCCTCAATACCTGCTGAAAACTACCCGGCACGAGCTACCATTACCTTTGTATTGTGCTTCTACAAGGGAGCTGAGTATCCTCAAAGAAACCTGAGGCTCTGTTCTTAATCTCTTAGAAATGGGTCAGCCTGTTTGCTTGGCCTTGCTGCTCTCGGACTGTCTCTGATCCCGTCCCGTTCTCCACCTCTATGCCTTGTGCTTAGCAGAAGTACAGACACCGAAGAAGAGTTAAAAAAATCGAAATGTTTTGTATTTCAGCTCTTTTCTTGGTAAATTTCAGTGAATTTCCTCACTGCAAAGAAACATGGATCCTCTGTTATTCCGCAGAACATCATTAAACCTCCTCCCTGCCGTGTTTGAAGCCCACTGTCTCTTAGTATGCACAGCACAGGGCTCGGGGTTGCTGGGAGTACGTACTGGTTTAGAATTTCCAAGGGACTGAACTACATTTGAGGTTTATTTTTGCAGCTTGCCCAACTTCTAACTGGAGACTGTAATTTAGTTGGGTAGGAAATTGAACCCACTTCCCTTTAATCTCTCTCTGGTGAAGAGGCAAGACAGGGGTAGAATTAGATTGTGAGGACAAAGGGAAATTTCACTTTGCTCCATTCCTGGGAGAGCTGAGTACCTTACCCCGACTGAAGAGGAGAAAATGAACAAATGTTTAAACCTGAAGTGAGAACAGTATAAAAATGTTATGAAAAGGTATATACAAACAATAATTTCAAAGTAAAACTAAATCAGTGTTAGGGTATTTTTCCAGAGGGTTATATGACTTCTTGAATGGCAACTGTTTTCTCCTTGTTTTTACAAAATAAATCAATTTTACAGAAGCGTTGCTTCTGTTAATTCAGGAAGAATACCTTGGTATATAGAGAATAAAATTACACGTAGCTTTTATCTGCAGTTTTATTTTATTGATCTTTTAAAGCATTTCTTGATTATTTTTTGTGGTAAAAATAGGGTCAACTTCAAGCGAAATATGAATTAAAAAAATATTTTCCCACTCCAAAATCAATTGGCCTGTTGTTTTGGATTTTCAGCTGCGTCACTGCACCTCACTGAAATGTTTGCATGCATCTCTATTGCTCCACTCCCATAATTAATCACTTCCTTTTTGGTGATTCGGCATGGGACCTCACATTAGCTTGACATTTAATCTATTCCCAGCTCATGTTCTTCAGTTTTATCTACTGTCTTACATGTTCTTCACTGAAGTTTGTATTCATCATTCGGTCATTCCTTAGGCTCTGGCACTGGGATGGAAGAGGATATAATTGGCTGGTGGGAGTTTGGTGTGAGAGGAAAAAGTGAATATCTTTAGTTGCAAGGAGAGAAAAATAGAATACATAAGGACGTACTCCAAAGATTCAAGTCACTGGAAAGGGAGCTTTCCAATGTAAGCAAAGAGCTCTGATGATGATGTTTCCTTTCAGTTCAGTTCAGTCGCTCAGTCGTGCCTGACTCTTTGCGACCCCATGGACTGCAGCATGCCAGGCTTCTCTATCCATCACCAACTCCCGGAGCTTACTCAAACTCATGTCCATCAAGTCGGTGATGCCATCCAACCATCTCATCCTCTGTCATTCCCTTCTCCATCTGTCTTCAATCTTTCTCAGCATCAAGGTCTTTTCAAGTGAGTCAGCTCTTCACATTAGGTGGCCAAAGTATTGGAGTTTCAGCTTCAACATCAGTCCTTCCAATGAATATTCAGGACTGATTTCCTTTAGGATGGACTGGTTGGATGGTTGGATCTCCTTGCAGTCCAAGGGACTCTCAAGAGTCTTTTCCAACACCACAGTTCAAAAGCATCAAAGATGTTTCCTTAGGGGGCTAACATACTAGACAGAGTAGAAAGAGACTACACTGGCTGCTGATTTGCTTTGGTACAAATCAGGTTTTATAGTCTATAGATTTTTAGAAAAAGAATTGTTTTATTATGGAAGATTAAAGACAAATACAAAGTTAGAAAGAATAACATAATGAAATCACATGCTACCCATGGTCCAATGGAAACAGTTATTACTCTCCAGAGATCTCCTTTTCCTTCTAAACAGTGTCCCCAGCAGCTTCCCTTGGCTAAGTTTGAAGAGAATCAGGCCCTCCCTCAAACAAGAATAAGTGGCAACATTGCATATTCCTTCCCCAAATACTTTCATTAAAAGTGAATTATCTTATTCAAACGTTGCATATGTAAAGTGCACAAATCAGCTGTATAGCTTGATGACTTTTATAAGCTGGGCACACCTGCATAACCAACACACCTAGGTCAAGACACAGAATATAGCCAGTGCCCCAGAACACCCCACCCCATGCTTCCTTCACTACTGCCCCTCTGGAGATGAGTATTACATGGACTCTATCCCAGTACGTTAGTTTTGCCTGTTTTAGAACATTATATAGATGGCTGAATTGTGTAGTATGTACTACTTTGGGTTTCGCTTTTTTCAACATTGTGAGATTCATACACTTTGTGTAGTTTTATAGTTTATTCATCTTCATTACTTACAGTGTTCCACTGTCTGAATACATCACGATATACTTATCCACTCAACTGTTGATAGACATTTGGGTTGTTTTCAATTTGGGGTTATTATAAATGCTGCTACTATGAATATTCTTATGTACATTTCCTATATATGTCGATACCTAGGAATGGGATTGCAGTGTCATGGGTTTTGCTTATAATCAGTTTTAAAAAATACTGCCAAAGACTTTCCAACCGGGTTGTTTCTATTTATGCTTCCACCTGCAGTACATAAAAGTTCAAATTGTGTCAATCCTCACCAGGATTCAGTATTGTCAAGCTTTTAAATTTCAGTCATTCTGATGAGTGTGCAGAGATATCATATTATATTATTTTTACGTATCTCTGATGACTAATAAGGTTGAATAACTTTTCATGGTTTCTATCCTCTCTTATGTAAAACATCTTGTTGAATCCCTTACCCATTTGCTTTATCGGTTGGTGCACCTTTTTCTTATTGAAATAGAGGGGTTACCTATTTTTGATACATCTGGATCTTCTGTCAGACCATTTAAATTGCAAACATTTTACAAGTGGCTTGCCTTTTTACTATATTACTGCTGTTCTTTGATGAACAGGTTCGTTTTTTTTAATAGCTAGTACTTTTCATATCCTATTTAAAATTGTTTTGTTTATCCCAAAATAATCTCCCATGTTTTCCTCTAAAAGTTTTATGGTTTCTCACTTCATATGTAGATCTATAACATTTCAAATTGGTTTTTGCATATAGTAAAAGGTGGAGGTCGAGGTCCATTTCTTTTCTGTTAGGGATGTGCAATTAATTCAGCAGCATTTGCGTAATGATGATCTTTGCCCTCCTGTCCTGCAACATGATTTTTGTCATCGTTTATATGCACATGTGTGAGTCTGTTTCTTGACTATTTATGTTCCATTAGCCTATTTGTATATGATTATGCCTACACCACACTGTCATTATCACTTCATAATATGCCTTGAGAGTGCACACTGAATCTCCTCCAGCTTTACTCTTCTTCAAGACTGACTCTGAGCTGCTATCCCTGGCTGTTTGCATTTTACATGCATTTTGGATCAGCAAGCCAAAATGACAGTTTACACACACACACACATATCCCTCTGTTGAAATTTTGGTTGAAAATTGTTGAATATTTGGATCACGTGGGTAGTGGCCTATTGTCTTCTCTATATATAGCACGTGGGAGAGTCAGAAGAGAGAAGGCTGGAAGGTTCACCGGTCCAGGTAAGGAAGGTGAAATAGATCATGTTAGGTATTTTGAGCTTTGTTCCCAGAGCAATGAAAATCCACCTCCAGGTGATCTGATAATCACTGGTGATCCTTATCAGGCCCTCTCCAGTGGTAGGCTTGGTAAGGAGGCAGTTCTGCCCTGTGGACATCTGAAGCACATACATCCAAATGTCAACTCTTACGAAGTCTTGTCTTCAGCTGCATTTCCTTTTCATTACTGTCTAAAATGACATGGAAGTGACCTCCAGAGGTCATCAAGTCCATCTCAAAGGACTAGATTCTTTCTTATTCCCTTAGCCTCAGATTCACTGTTCCTGACTAAGTGGCACTAATAAGCTGCAGTCAGTTTAATTGCCTGTGTCTGTGTGACAGGAGTCTCGCCTCTAAGCCCAGCTGTGTGGAGAGAGCGTGGCATCTCCTAGAGGCTGAGGGCCACTATCTACGTGCTGTCACAGCCTGTCAGCAAACAGGAGGGCCTACATGTTGTTACTGACAGTCTTGGGACGGAAGAGGGGGCGAGGCTGGGAAGGGCAGGAAGGGAGAAGGATAGCACACAGCCAGAATCTTGTGTCTGACATCCCACCCAGCCAAGATTCTGCACGATCGTGTTGCTCTAACACACGATGCACCTCGGTGACCCAGGTGTATGGCTCACTTTTTACTATGGATTTGTGTACTGAGTGCATATTATTTACTATATATTATAGTATATATTATACATAACATAATTTTGGAAATGTTGTGAACTAGTCACAATCTGCATTACCAAGAGAACCACTCCCTTTGTATTAAATGAGCAGGGGATTCCCTGTGGTTGTTTATTACCCAACTTGCACATTTAAAAATGGCAGCCATCATATCCCATGAGTTTCTTTATCCATGGAAGAAGAGGGGCTTGACCTCAGAAAAACCTAACCCTTGGTACTCCCTAGTCACCATCAGGTCTGCCTCAACCTGGCTTAAAAAG
The DNA here is from genome assembly GCF_019320065.1 of Cervus canadensis. Classification (NCBI taxonomy): domain Eukaryota; kingdom Metazoa; phylum Chordata; class Mammalia; order Artiodactyla; family Cervidae; genus Cervus; species Cervus canadensis. Next base: position 14,536,233 of record NC_057389.1, read on the forward strand.
CAAACTAGAAATTGTTACGCCTGTGAGTCTCTGTGGAAACCTAGATTTATGTTTGCAAGGGCAGGACAAGTATTTGTAGTTATACTCTCAAAACCTCACATTCCTTTACTCAATTTGTCCAGAGAGCTTTGGATAGCTGGGCATGTGTTATATAAACTAAAGGGGGCTTCCAGGAATTTTGTGAACCCAATTATTGGGCTGAGTTAAATTCTTCCAAGGTGAACTCTGTACAGAAGTGGTGGGTCTGATATTGATCCTATTCACCATTATATGCCCCCCTTCCCTCATGCCAAACTTCTCTTTGGTATCCTTGTTTTTTTTTCTGCCTGAAAATCTCAGTTTGTGCCATGCCCAAACATTGTAGAAGCTTCAGTAGAGTTGAGCCTCAAAAGGAGACAGAGGGGACTTGTCTTGCTTCTCTCCAAAAGGACATTATACTCTAGGTAAATTTATTAAACTTTTTCTAGTGGCAGGGAGAAATCTTTGTCAGCTCACAGAAGGTTCTGCTACATCCTTCCTCCAAGATAACAGTTACCACTTACTTCTTGTATTTGAATAATAACTCCAAATAACTCTAATAAATGAAGCTTTTTCCAACAAAGATCTATTTTAAGGAACATGCTATCTTCATCTAGAAACAACTATCTGATGACTTCTCTAGATTAAAAGAAACACTACATCTCACTGAGCACTCTGCAATATGTAAATCACTTGACAAAGTGCCTTGTTCATATCCAGTCCTCAAAAAATGGCAGTCACTATTAGGCTGCTATTATATTGAGGTCTTGTATTTTTCCACATTGAAAATACATTGTTGGATGTTAACAAAAATAAGAAAATGGTTCATCAATGTTCCTTGCAAATACTCAGTTTTTTGACTGCTGCTTTTTTATTCTGGATATTATTAGATACTGTTGTACTCATGACTTCTCATCACTCAGGAAGAAATATCTGTTTGTAATAGAATACTGAATTCACAGAAAAGTGAAAGTCGCTCAGTCATGTCCGACTCTTTGTGACCCCATAGACTATACAGTCTATGGAATTCTCCAGGCCAGAATACTGAAGTGGGTTATAGCTCCCTTCTCCGGGGGTTCTTCCCAATCCAGGAATCGAACTGGGATCTCCTGCATTGCAGGTGGATTCTTTACCAGCTGAGACACCAGGGAATCCTCGAAGATTAATCACTTCAACCCTGGGTTAGACTATTGAATCAAAGGCAGTCCTTCCCATAACACATTGAATTAGCAAACAGTTTTCTCAAAGGAATTATTTTTCCTAACTCTACTTGGTTCTTTTCTGAAGCATAAAGTTGATGATTAATTACAGTAACAGGTGATATTTTTAGTCATGTGTCCAACTGTATTAAAATTTTATGAGTTAGTCATACTCTATAAGATTCTCGTAAGTAAAGTTACATAAAAACAAAAAGGAAGAAGTTATTAACAATGAGTGGAATGCTAGAGAAAAATCTTGCATAAAAGTGTTTGCAGGACTTCCCTCATGGTGCAATGGATAAGAATCTGTGTGCCAATGCAGGGGACACAGGTTTGATTCCTCGTCTAGGAAGATTCCACATGCCTTAGAGAATCTAAGCTGACGCACCACAACTACTTATCCAGCACTCTAGAGCTTCTGAGCTGCAGCTACTGAGCCTGTGAGCTGCAACTACTGAAGCCCATGTGCCCTAGAGCTCATGCTTTGCAACAAGAGAAGCCACTGCCATGAGCAGCCCAAGCACCACAACTAAGAGTAGCCCCCACTCACTGCAACTAGGGAAAGCCCACACAAAGCAACAAAGACCCAGTGCAGCCAGAAATAAAATAAATAAAAACTATTTTAAAGGGGTTTGCATTTTTTGTTCCTAATGTATTATGCCATATACCTTAATCTTCTATTCAACACGATGTGTTCAGTGCCATTTCCAGATGCCATCCAGATTCATAGTGATGGCAGAATATAAATTAAGTTTCATTCACACGCTTTCAAAAGCCATACTCCAAAATTAAATCTTTAATCTGCTCTTGGCCAAGTACTTTCTACAGGAGGAATGTTTGTGTTATAGTTTGGAATAAGGTTCAGGTTAAGGCAGTGATATACAAGGAAAGGTCAGAGGCCATCCAGAGCCTTCTAAAAGTAGCTTAAACTTTGTGGTTTATTCTAGATTTGTTTCCCAGGTGGCTCAGTGGTAAAGAATCTGCCTGCAATGAAGGAGACGTAGGTTCAATCCCTGGATCAAGTAGATCTTTGATTTAGGAGTCCTTTGTTCTACAAGATCTGAAGCCTGATTCAGTGTCTAAAAATAGATCTGTCTCACAGACCAACTCACAGTGACCCAAACTGTTGAGATACTAATGGCTAAGAACCTGTTAGCTAATATATTAATTTACAATGAGACTACAATTGATGTAGGGTATGAAACAGTCAGCAGCAGATACATATGAGCCTCTAAATGATGCTCAGAAAGCACGGAATTAGGAAATAGTGATTTAATTCTATGTTTAATGACTTCCTTGTGTGTGAAGTCAAGGGGGCCTTAGGAAGCATTACTATAAACAGAACTAGTGGAGCTGATGAAATTCCAGTTGAGCTGTTTAAAATCCTAGATGACGATGCTGTGAAAGTGCTGCACTCATTATGCCTGCACATTTGGAAAACTCAGCAGTGGCCACAGGACTGGAAAAAGTCAGTTTTCATTCCAATCCCAAAGAAAGGCAATGCCAAAGAATCTTCAAACTATTGTACAATTGCACTCATTTCATATGCTAGCAAGGTAATACTCAAAATCCTTTGAGCTATGCTTCCAGAGTACGTGAACTGAAAATGTCCAGATGTTCAAGCTGGATTTAGAAAAGGCAGAGGAACCAGAGATCAAATTGCCAACACCTGCTGGATCATACAAAAAGCAAGGAGTTTCAGAAAAACATCTACCTCTGCTTTATTGACTACACCAAAGCCTTTGACTGTGTGGATCACAAAAAACTGTGTAAAATTCTTCAAGACATGGGAATACCAGACCACCTTACCTGTCTCCTGAGAAACCTGTATGCAGGTCAAGAAACAACAGTTAGAACCGCAAATGGAACAATGGACTGATTCATAATTGGGAAAGGAGTATGACAAAGCTCTATATTGTCACCCTGCTTATTTAACTTCTACACTGAGTAGATCATGCAGAGTGAAATGCTGGGCTGGATGAATCACAAGCTGGAATCAAGATTGCCAGAAGAAATATCAACATCCTCGGATATGCAGATGATAACTACTCTAATGGAAGGAAGGGAAGAGGAACTAAAGAGCCTCTTGATGAAAGTGAAAGAGAAGAGTGAAAAAGCTGGCTTAAAACTCAACATTCAAACAATGAAGATCACGGCATCTGGTCCCATCACTGCATGGCAAATAGAAGGAGAAAAAGTGGAAGCAATGACAGATTTTATTTTGGGGGGCCCCAAAATCACTGCAGACAGTGACTGTAGCCATGAAACTAAAAGACACTTGCTCCTTGGAAGGAAAACTATGACAACCCTAGACAACATATTAAAAAGCAAAGAGATTACTTTGCCAACAAAGGTCCATATAGTCAAAGCTATAGTTTTTCCAGTAGTCATGTATGGATGTGAGAACTGAACCAGAAAGAAGGCTGAGCACTGAAGAATTGATGCTTTCAAACTGTGGTGCTGGAGAAGACTCTTGTGAGTCCCTTGGACTGCAAGGAGATCAAATCAGTCAATCCTAAAGGAGATTAATCCTGATTAATCATTGGAAGGACTGTTGCTGAAGCTCTAATACTTTGGCAACCTGATGTAAAGAGCCAACTTAATGGAAAAGACCCTGATACTTGGAAAGATTGAAGGGAAAATAAAGGGGCGGCAGAGGATAAGATGGTTAGATAGCATCACTGAGTCAGACATGAATCTGAGCAAACTCCGGGAAACAGTGGAAGACAGAGGAGCCTGGGCCTACTACAGTCCACGGGGCCACAGTGAGTCGGACATGACTTAGTGACTAAACAACAACATTAATGTTATGATGCTATGACGATATGATGTACTAATTTATATAAACAAATCTGCATTCTCTAACCTCTACGGAGAATTTTAGGAGTATTCCCCATGATTTACTATGTTAAGAGAATAGACCATTGTTATACAGTAGTTTTAAAGTATAGTATTAGCCTTCTGGTAGAGAGGCCCAATCTCATTTTACAGAACTGTCTAGCATATTACAGATGTTTAGCATTCCTGGCCCCTAATGAGATCTCAGTGATGTTCCCCAATCATTACAGCAGCCAAAAGTAGTCTCAGATACTTTCAGGGTTCCACTTTCCCTGCCTCAACTCTAGCTGAGATCCACAAGTTTAATGGAAAGAATCAAGAACTTAAAAATCTCCACCTTGTGCATGGTATGCCCACTTTTTGATTGGCTTTTTTTCTGAGATTATACGACCTGTGCTTCTCTTTTCTTAGAGAATCTCTCAGAGGCCCACATCATAGATTAGGTAAGATACCAATGTACTTCAATTGGAGGCCACCTGGGGACCGCGGAAGAGTCCTGGGGGAGGATCCAAGTTGGCTTTATCAAAGCAGTGAAGTTCTGTAAATTTTTTAGGTGCAGAAACTGTCTCCAATAGATCCTACACGGAACTGCAGTGTAATCTACAGACGAAAGTGAGCTACTCTGGTGGAAATGGTGATGGGGTAGAGGGGAGGTTCTGCTTGTTCAACTTCCCTGGCACTCCTTGAGGCAGTTCACAGGATAACTGCATGAACCCCTAGGGCCCTGAGGAACACAGTCTGAAAAATTCTGGTCGCAAAGAGTTGGACACGATTGAGTGGCTGAACTGAACTGGGAATTTTATTGACAGTACAGAATAGGGGTAGGAGGATTGTGAGAAATGGGTTGCACTAATTGGCAGAGCAGAAGTAGGAAAATCCTTGGTCTGTGGCCATAAAAACAATGATGAGTCTCTTTACTTCAGTTCAGTTCAGTCGTTCAGTCATGTCTGAGTCTTTGCAACCCCATGGACTGCAGCACGCCAGGCCTCCCTGTCCATCACCAACTCCTAGGGTTTACTCAAACTCATGTCCATTGAGTCAGTGATCCAACCAGTTCATCCTCTGTCATCCCTGTCTTCTCCTGCCTTCAATCTTTCCCAGCATCAGGGTCTTTTCAAATGAGTCAGTTCTTCACATCAGGTGTCCAAAGTATTGGAGTTTCAGCTTCAGCATCAGTCCTTCCAATGAACACCCAGGATTGATCTCCTTTAGGATGGACGAGTTGGATCTCTTTGCAGTCCAAGGGACTCTCAAGAGTCTTCTCCAACACCACAGTTCAAAAGCATCAATTCTTTGACTCTCAGCTTTCTTTATAGTCCAACTCCCACATCCATATATAACTACTGGAAAAACTATAGCTTTGACTAGATGGACCTTTGTTGGCAAAGTAATATCTCTGCTTTTTAATATGCTGTCTAGGTTAGTCATAACTTTTTTTCCAAGGAGCAAGCGTCTTCTAATTTCATGGCTGCAGTCACCATCTGCAGTGATTTTGGAGCCCAAGAAAATAAAGTCAGCCACTGTTTCCCCTGTTTCCCCATCTATTTGCCATGAAGTTATGGGACCAGATGCCATGATCTGAGTTTTCTGAATATTAAGTTTTAAACCAACTTTTTCACTCTCCTCTTTCACTTTCATCAAGAGGATCTTTAGTTCCTCTTCGCTTTCTGCCATAAGGGTGGTACCATCTGCATATCTGAGGTTATTGATATTTCTTTCTGCAATCTTGACTCCAGCTTGTGCTTCATCAAGTCTGGCATTTTGTATGATGTACTCTACATTTAAGTTAAATAAGCAAGGTGACAATACACAGCCTTGATATACTCCTTTCCCAATTTGGAACCAGTCTTTTGTTCCATGTCCAGTTCTAACTGTTGCTTCTTGAGCTGCATACAGATTTCTCAAGAGGCAGGTTAGGTGATCTGGTATTCCCATCTCTTTAAGAATTTTCCAGAGTTTGTTGTGGTCCGCACAATCAAAGTCTTTGGCATAGTCAATAAGGCAGAAATAGATGTTTTTCTGGAACTCTCTTTCTTTTTTTATAATCCAACAGATGTTGGCAATTTTATCTCTGGTTCCTCTGCCTTTTCTAAATCCAGCTTGAACATCTGGAAGTTCACAGTTCACATACTGTTGAAGCCTAGCTTGGAGAATTTTGAGCATTATTTGCTAGCATATAAGATGAGTGCAATTGTACAGTAGTTTGAGCAATCTTTGGCATTGTCTTTCTTTGGGATTGGAATGAAAACTAACCTTTTCCAATCCTGTGGCCACTGCTGAGTTTTCCAAATTTGCTGGCCTATTGAGTGCAGCACTTTCACAGCATCATCTTTCAGGATTTGAAATAGCTCAACTGGAATTCCATCACCTCCACTAGCTTTGTTCATAGTGATTTTCCTAAGGCCCCGTTGACTTTGCATTCCAGAATGTCTGGCTCTAGTTTGGTGATCACACCATCGTGATTATCTGGGTCATGAAGATCTTTTTTGTACAGTTCTTCTGTGTATTCTTGCCATCTCTTCTTAATATCTTCTGCTTCCATTAGGTCCATACCATTTCTGTCTTTTACTGAGCCCATCTTTGCATGAAACGTTCCCTTGGTATCTCCAATTTTCTTGAAGAGATCTCTAGACTTTCCCATTCTATAGTTTTCCTCTCTTTTTTTCATTGATCCCGGAGGAAGGCTTTCTTATCTCTCCTTGCTATTCTTTGAAACTTTGCATTCCAAAGGTTATATCTCTCCTTTTCTCTTTTGCATTTTGCTTCTCTTCTATTCACAGCTATTCATAAGGCCTCCTCAGACAATTATTTTGCCTTTTTGCATTTCTTTTTCTTGGGGATGGTCTTGATCCCTGCCTCCTGTACAATGTCATGAACCTCCATCCACAGTTCTTCAGGCACTCTGTCTATCAGATCTAATCCCTTGAGTGTATTTGTCACTTCCACTGTATAATTGTAAGGGATTTGATTTAGATCATACCTGAATGGTCTAGTGGTTTTCCCTACTTTCTTCAATTTAAGTCTGAATTTGGCAATAAGGAGTTCATGATCTGAGCCATAGTCAGCTCTCAGTCTTGTTTATGCTGACTGTATAGAGCTACTCCATCTTTGGCTGCAAAGAATATAATCAATCTGATTTTGGTATTGACCATCTCATGATGTCCATGTGTAGAGTTGTCTCTTGTGTTGTTGGAAGAGGGTGTTTGCTATGACCAGTGCATTCTATTGGAAAAACTCTGTTAGCCTTTGCCCTGCTTCATTCTGTACTCCAAGGCCAAATTTGTCTGTTAGTCCAGGTATCACTTGACTTCCTACTTTTATATTCCAGTCCCCGATGGTGAAAAGGATATCTTTGGGGTGTTAGTTCTAGAAGGTCTTGTAGGTCTTCATAGAACTGTTCAACTTCAGCTTCTTCAGCATTGCTGGTTGGGGCAAAGACTTGGATTACTGTGATATTGAATGGTTTGCCTTGGAAATGAACAGAGATCATTCTGTCATTTTTGAGATTGCATCCAAGAACTGTACTTCAGACTCTTTTGTTGACTATATGGCTACTCCATTTCTTCTAAGGAATTCTTGCCCACAGTAGTAGATATAATGGTAATCTGAGTTAAATTCACCCATTCCAGTCCATTTTAGTTTGTGGATTCCTAAAATGTCAATGTTCACTCTTGCCATCTCCTGTTTGACCACTTCCAATTTGCCTTGATTCATGGACCTAACATTCCAGGTTCCTATGCAATATTGCTCTTTAAAGCATTGGACTTTACTTCCATCACCAGTCACATCCACAACTGGGTGTTGTTTTTGCTTTGGCTCCGTCTCTTCATTCTTTCTGGAGTTATTTCTCCACTGATCTCCAATAGCATATTGGGCAACTACTGACCTGGGGTATTTATCTTTCAGTGTCATATCTTTTTGCCTTTTCATACTGTTCATGGGTTCTCAAGGCAAGAATACTGAAGTGGTTTTTCATTCCCTTCTCCAGTGGACCACAATTTGTTAGAACTCTCCACCATGAGCTGTCCATCTTGGGTGGCCACACAGGGCATGGCTCATAGTTTCACTGAGTTAGACAAGGCTGTGGTCCATGTGATCAGATTGGTTAGTTTCCTGTGATTATGGTTTTCAGTTCTGTCCTCCTTCTGATGGAGAAGGATACTAGGCTTATGGAAGCTTCCTGATGGGAGAGACTAACTGATGAGTCTGATAAGAGACTGATGAGTCTCTTAGCCCTACCTTAATATCACAGGCTCATCAGATTCATTTTTCAAGCCCCGAGTATCTTGAGGGCCAGAAATATTCTCCAATCAAGAAGAAAATTTATTCTCTTTTTCTCCTTAAATCATATGTGTTAGAAAAAGAAACTTAGAAAACTCAGTTAAACTCAAATGGTAAACCTATCAATAAAAAAATGAGAATCATGAATGGTGGAGAAGTCCAGGCTTATCATTATTTAGTATCAATTTACCATCTGTTCCAGACTGAGTAACCCATCTGGTGTCTACTGCCAACAAGTATCAACACATCTTCCAGATGCCTCTGCTGAGCATAATTATGAAAGCTTGTACTTGATTTAAAAGCAGATGTAGAAGGGCAGAGTATACATGTTTCACTACAACTGAAATTCTGATGGCTTCACTTTTCAGACAACTCTAATCTGCTCATACAAAATCATTAGCTGGACTGAAAGTGTCTTTAAGAGTAACAACAGACATGTGTTGGGGAAACTTAACAGTTGTGAATATGAGCAAAGCTATTGGTAATGGTAACCATAGGCATATGAGATGAATATGCTCAAAGAAATTCCAGCCCTGTATGACACACAGAGAATCTTGGTAATGTAGAAAGATCGACAAGAGTCCTCAAACGCATGTAACAGGCTTATTAAACATGCATTTATGCAGATTCTTTGAAGCTTGGAGCATAAGAAGATGGACACAGCACTAACAGAATTGTCAGTAAGCTTACAGTCTGCCCCAAATAAAGTCTGGCATTGACTTCATACCAGCAGTCAAGAAGTTGCATGGTGTAAATAGAACATAGCACTGGACTTGAGTCCACATGATGTGGGTGTGAGTTTTGACTCTGCACTTTACCAGTTGTCTGATTTTGGCAAGTTACTTGACCTCTCTAAACTTGTTTTCTCAATTTGCAAGTGTTGTCACAAGAATCCCGACAGCTGTTTGTAAACTACAAATCAAGACAGAGTTGTTTCATATCTTTTAGAACAAGTCAGATACAAAAGGATTTTGCTATCAGTAAAAAGAAATGTATTTTTTAAAATAACTAAAATGTTATTTAATCAAAAGAAAAAATAGTGAAGATCAAATTTAAATCAAACAACAGATGCAAAAACAGAAAAATTTTCATGGGGAAGAAGTCAGAATAATTATTTTATAAATCCTCAAATTGATCATTTTTAATTCAACTTTTTTCTTCCTAATTAACCTCGCCTTTGCAAAAATGACCAGGTTAACATACAGTAAGAGTTTAATTCAATCAATATTAATGAGCATTTACTACATATAAAGTTCAGTGCTAGACATTACAGAGGAGGTAAGACTGATAATCATGCTGTAAACACTGTCACAGTTACCTCACTTGTCGGTAGTCAGCACACATCCTTACAGCTGATGCTTGTTCCGTGCTGATTTTGAGGATATGCTCTGAATACAAATATGGACAAAACATAGTCCCTCTTAGCCTTTGTCCACATCTTAGGTCATCTCAGTTTTCCAAATGCACAGTTGGTACATAGCACTACTTAAAGTATAGATAGTTGAAGTGCTAGTTAGGTTTGACCAATGTGCTAACTGATTCATTGGCTGACAACAGGAGTTTGGCCATTTGAATCTAACTTTGTATTTTACAAACAAATCTAAGTTTGTATTTTATTGGGGAATCTGTGGCTTCTTATCTTGACCCACAGTTTCTTTAGAGATGTTTTCATTTTCTTGACTGTTTATAATAGTTTCTACTTATTGTGTGTGTTATGTGTGTGTAAGTCGCTCATTTGTGTCCAACTCTTTGCAACCCTATAGACTGTAGCTCGCCAGGGTCCTCTGTCCATGGAATTCTCCAGGCAAGAATACTGGAGCAGATTGCCATTCCCTTCTCCAGGGGATCTTCCTGGCCAGGAATCGAACCCATGTCTCCTGCATTGCAGGCAGATTCCTTACCACTTGAGCTACAGGGAAGTCCTTTTCTATTTATTATTAAACATCAAATATGTACTTATTAAACATCAAATACCAGATGATATACTAAAGTCATCCTTATTATCTATAAATCATGGCTCTGAACCCTCTAAGGGTCATCCAAACCAAAACAGATTGAAGCACAGTTCTAGAAGAGGGGTGAGGGAATGACAGGCAATTCTCATCACCCTATTCTATTATATAAGGCCCTTATTATACATGGGCACTGAATGGAGGGCTTTCATCCATTGCTTCATGTAATTTGGTGGCTTAAACGAATTTCTTATCCTCCTTATAGACAACCTTGCAACTCTGGTTCAATGACAACTAACCATGTGCTAGCCTGTGCTAACCTTTATGAGTCCTAGTTTTTCTCATTTCCTTCTCTTCCTCTCTAGTACTAGCAGGATTGTGTTTGACAGATCATATTGACAGATTGCTTCCAGGGGATATTTTTAGCACTATGGATAAGAAAATCTCCAGCAAAGGTCAGATCCTTCTGTTTTAATTAAATTGCAGTAGAGAGAGATTATATCATAAGGGTGGCCAGTCAGCTAACTCTACAGCAATATACACAAAGCCATCACAAGTCTCCTTCGTTAGCATGAGTGCGTAAGAATGACGTGGGCACCAGGGCCAGGTTTTAATTTAAAATGAGGCTCAATAATTACTTAGAGTTTTCTTCAAAATTGTTGTCAAGGGATATTTAATAAGGTTTTGCAGATCCACAGTGACTGTGATTATTACTTTTTATTGGTATGATATTTTATTACTTCCCCTTCAGACATGAGTAGGCAATTTTTAACCAGTAGGATTTTATCTTTAGTCACTGAAGGCCACTAATTTAAATCCTTTCAAAAGTATTTTTCCACTTATTTACCTTTTCATGTATTCTGCAGATGGGAAAATTGTTTGAGTTCATCTTGAAATCAAATACCAAAGAGAATATTAAAGACTGTTCCTGAAATGTTATGGCTATGAGGGGGTTGAAATATTGCTGCTTTGTAAATATATACAAACATTCTCACTTATGATACCTCTGCTTCTTATTGGACCCCAAGCAGGCCATAACCCAGCTCCATAGACGATTCAGCTCAAACTGCCTTTTAGACAGAGTGGGCAATAAAGAATTTTTACATTGGTTTCCTTGGGTTACAAATTGGGTATCAGCATATTTACTCAAAAGGCCAGAAGATATTGTCAAAACCACGTTTAATGGATGTAAAAGTAGGCTCTGATCTGATTTAGAATCACCTGTCATTTGGCTCTTGCAGATTCACAGTAAGTTTGATTTTGTGAGCAAAGAGAGAAGCCGTTGAGCAGAATATGACAAACAAGAATTGGATATTGACTGTGTGAAAACAAGACAGCTACAGTTAGTGACTCTTGGTGATTATTCCTTCTCATGAGGAGTTCCTTTTTCTCCAGACTAGAGTGTCTTCTTAAATGGAATACACAGCACATTCAGGAGAGGACTAGAAAGGGGGGCAGGGGAAGAGACAGCATGAATCAAAATGTAAATCTATTTGCCCTTTTCTACTTATTAAAGATAGTGAGGAGGATCCCAACATCCCTTCACTGCTTCCTTCGTACACATTCTTTTTTCTGGTTGAGAGCTCTCTCTCCACGTGCCAGTTCAGCTGTAGGCCTCCCTCTGGCAACGACTATGAGGGGTATCCATTAGTGCCAATGAATTCAGCTCCAGTGACTGTCTTGTTCTCTAGAAGGCTATTTGTGGTCTAAATCTGGCCCCCCTTTAACTGCCATCCTCATTGCTTCTTCCCCTTGATGTCCATAGCACCTGATAGAGCTGTTCCCACTATCTGCATGTGCTTGCCACCCTTTAATCAGCTCTCTTCTAATTTAGCTCATTCCTGTTCCATTTCGCTGAAACTGCTTTCCAAAGGTCACTGGTTGCATCTCCTTGAACCATGACCATAGAGACTCCTTGTCCTTCCTACTAGATGCTCTACTCTTGGTTTCCATGGCACCAAACACCGGCTTTTCTTCCTGCCTCTTTAAGCACTTCCTGGGCCTTTATGAAGTTCTGTCCTCTGCCCATGTCTTGTACGGAATGGCTCAGAGTTCATTCCCAGGCTGTCTTCTCACTTTCTCTGGATGATCTTATCCAATTGCCTAACTGCACCTCCTACGACTGTAAATGTCAATATTTCCAGATCTCTAACTTCACTTCAGCCTACTGCTGGAGTAACTCAATCCACTGATGCGATGGCCTACAAGTCGGATCAACTTAGATATATTCGTAGGCACTAAAAAGTCAACCTGCCCAGAATAGGATTCATCCTGTCCCTTTCAATCCCAACCATTTCAACACATGGTGTTCTTTATCCATCATGATGTACAGCAGTTTACTAGGATAAACCTGGATTCCTCTGTACCTCATTTCTATATTCAATTCCCTTCTCCCCATTTCCATTGAACTACCTCAGTCCAGGCCACCAAATTTCCCTGCCTGGACTCCCCAGTGACTTTCCTAATTTTTCTAACTCCTGCCTTAATTCTCTGCAAACCATGCTCCACACTGCAGCCAGAGTCAACTTACTTCTCTGCACATCTGATGGTGGGTTTTTTTCTCACTTAAAACTATTAATGTCTTTCTAAAGGTCTTAGGATCAAATGCAGCTGTGTAACATGACCTACACTTGCCTGGTTGTTCCTCTGGCTTCTTAATTCTCTAGCCCCTTCTGATAAACCCAGCATCCACCCTCTCCAAAAAGTTCTCCCCCAGAGCTTGGCTGGTCCTTATCTAGGGCTAGCTGCCCCCACTGCCTGGACTGCTCCTGCCTTCCTCTTCACCTAGTAATTGGATTTTCTCCCTTTAGACCTCAGCTGTATTTGCCCTCTTATAATTTCTTGTAATTTCCCTCCCCGCTCCAAAATATCTAAGAGTGTTTGGCTCATGGTAGTTACTCAGTATATCTTATATCAATGATTGAATAAATTTCAAAGGCTAACTTCACAGCAACCTTTCCCTCAAATATTTTCACTATGCACACTTACTTTCAAAAAAGATCTGTTGAATTAGTGTTGCTAAGTTGATTGTCTGGTAGTTTAATTAAATAGACAATCAAATCCAGAAGCAGCCACTAATGATATGAGTCCTTCTAGCAACGCTGAGTTTTCAATGCACCATGTACATGAGGTCTCCAAGTCACCTGGGAAGAGACTCCACCAGGAGGATGTCAGGCTCCAGGCTCCTAAATGCAGCCTCCTCCCAGGTGACTTGGGGACCTGACCTGGGTTCTGTAGACAGGTACCCTGCTCTGTGCATCCTGCCAGTGCACACTTCTCACTTCTTCAATTTCTGCTACGGTTCAGTTGCCTCAGTTACATCCAATTGACATCACAGTTCCCTTTTCATCTCCTTTATCTCTATCACCAGCCAAGCCTTGTGTACCACTTCACGTGTTCAACTGGTTCTATCAAGGATGCTGTAAGAACTAGTCCTTACCCCTGATTTGATAAGGAAGAGACTGAAGCTTGTGATCATAAAGCTATGCAGTGGCCGAGCTGGGTTCTCACTCCAACTCATTTTATGCTTTCCGGAGAGAAGAGTCTTCTTAATACATCTTTGTCACCAGTCATGTGCAGGACATAAAGTAAGTACTCAGTAAATGCTTATTGGATAAATGTCAGTAAATAAATTAAGATGTTAGAAACAAGAAAGAGTGTTCTTTTCCACTTTATGTTAATCTGTTTAAGTGTAGTTTCTTAATGACTCTATATATGTATATTAAGCACAGTCATACTCAAATAATTAACCAGATGAAACATCAAAGACAGAAATGGTATGAAGGCTCATCTTGACCAATAGAGTAAGGCCCAAAGACCTTCCAGAAAACCAAGGACAGATTGTGACAAGATGATTAGAAACAATGGGACAATTTTCACTTTGCAGTTAAATCCTATAATTTTACCAATATACATTTGTATCAAATGTGCTTCACTTCAACTGATGTATAATATTTAAGATGTATAAATTTGATGTGGGGTAAAATGAGGCATAAAATGCACTCAGTTTTTATTCTATTAGTTTTTCATAGAGAAGAATTACACAAATATTTCATTTATTAGGGATACTATTGGTTTTCCAGTAGTCATATATGGATGTTGAGAATTAGACCATAAAGAAGGCTGAGCGCTGAAGAACTGATGCTTTTGAACTGTGGTGCTGGAGAAGACTCTTTAGAGTCCCTTGGACTGCAAGGATCAAACCAGCCAATCCTAAAGGAAATCAATCCTGAATATTCACTGGAAGGACTGATGCTGAAGCTGAAGCTCCAATACTTTGGCTACCTGATGCAAAAAGCTGACTCATTGGAAAAGACCCTGATGCTGGGAAAGACTGAAGACAGGAGGTGAAGGGGGATAAGATGGTTGTATGGCATCACCCACTCAATGGACATGAGTTTGAGTAAACTCCAGGAGATGGTGAAGGACAGGGAAACCTGGTGTGCTGCAGTCCATGGGGTTGCAAAGAGTCGGACATGACTTAGCCACTGAACAATAACAACAAAATTGGTTTCTACTGGGACCTTGTTAGGATAGATAATATACTCACTTACTTAGACATAAGAGCATGAGAAGGGGATTCATACTTTATTTTGATAAAGCAAATTGCAATAAGTTATAAAATGGTGAACTTTTAGAAAATACAAATGATTTAAGTTTCTTAAAAAGAAAAGTGAGATATTTGCCTAGAGTCATCAATTATCTGGAAAATATATCACTGCTTAAAAAGAAATACTTCAATTAGCAGCATGAATCAGGGGCATAAAAATGGGTGTGTGAACATTTGTGTCTCTGGGTAGCATGAGCTCTCTCGTCTCACTGCCTTAGAGTCTAGTTATCATCTCCAGCCTCTGAGCCTGAAGGTGCCTTCTTACATGGTTTGTGTGATGAGGAAAATCTACAAGCCCTCCTATCCTCCCACTTTCTCATCCTCTCTGATGCTCTCTATCCTCATTTTAGAACCCTTGATTATATGTTCAAATTTGGCATTTGCAACCTGGATAATTGAATCACATTGGGGACAGAAAATGAATATTCTCACCTGCAAAGGACTAGGAAGAGAAGACATGCAGATTTTTGTATCAGCATCTCTTAAAATAGCCCAGCGGTGGCACTGAGAGCATGTATAGCCTGTACCATCAACCCAGGAACACTGGGCACCATCGCTGGATGTTGCAGCGCTACGGGTCAAAATACAATGGTGACTACTGTCAAAATAATTGCTGATAATGTGAGTGAAAGCAAATTGTCAAGGTGGTTGTCAAAGTTTTCCAAGAAGTAACTATTTTGTAAGAAGGCGTCACAAAGGCACAACTTAACCTAGGTTGATGGATCCATTTGGAAAATAAAAAGAAGAAATGAATGGGCCACATATAGACAGAGCCAGTCTAGAGAGCCTCATACTGTGTGTATGTGTGCCTATATCTCTAGCACTCTCTCCCCATATATCTATGTATTTACTCCCTGATGTAAATTATCAAAAATCTGATTAAACTGGAAGGACAAATATCCTGCCAAGATTATGGCAATCTTGCAAATTTTCAGCAGACTTTGTACATGTTTGCCTTATGAAACATAAAAAGCAGTCTTTTGAATTTGCTAATTCTGTGAAACTTCCATTTTTGGTTTTTTTTTTTTTTTGCTCACTTATTGATCTACCAGTTACCAGATCAACAGCTGTGAAGGAAATAGAGATTGATGTCTAGCTGGGATATTTGGACTTAATTAAAAGAGCGCTAAGAATAGACTTTCTTTTTAGCTGTCTACATCATGACTGGTATTGATATGGCTTCTTTCTACACTAAGATTGGTCCACTTATTATTAGACAACTGTGAAGTGTATGTGCAGGAGGATGTGTTAAGAGTGTGCATGTGTGCTTGAATGAAAGAGGAAAGAAATGTATTATATTGCACAACTATCTTCCTGCTGATTGGAAGTTGGACTAATTTGCCATGAATATCAGGACTGTCCCACAGGATACTCATGTGGATAGCCTTTCAGGTTAAGCATAGAGAATGGGCTAGCCAAGGAAGTGATGTCTTTGAAATGCATTTATAACTTTCTTGGAGCTTCCATTTAAAATGTTCCAAGTGTTTGGAAAAATAAAAAAAAAAAAACAAAAAACAAGAAATAAAGAGGTAGAGTGATACTGCTCTGCCCTGGCTTTAAAAATTTCTGAGCATAGCTCTAGCTAAAACATCTTTCTGGATAATTCCTAGCATCATTTCAGAAGTGTTGCTGAGATGATGGTGAGTGGTCAACTTGGCATCAGATAACCATGACATTCTTTCAAGTGAACAATTGTTAAGAAATAAACAAGTGATGCAAGCAAGCATGAACATGGAGAAAAATGAGTTTAGTGCTATCTGAAAATAAAAACAAAAACCCTTGGCATGAAAAAGATCAATAAAAATAAATTTTAATGCAAAATGTAGTTGCATGTTAAATTTACTCACTCTAACCCTAAATGTGTACCTAAAGGACCAGCTTTCTTATTTTCTATGGTAGAAGTGATTTTCCTTATGAGGTTCCCATCAGCAGGGAGAAGACTTGCCAATAATATAGTATTTTACTTTCTTCTAAATGTTCAATCACAAGTGAAGAAGGGCTGAAATCGCCTCTTTTGGAAACTACCTTTTCCTGATCAAAATAAAGCAACAAAATTCTGGTATATGAAGGGAAACGAACCGTGACCCTATGGCAGGGGCAGCTGGACTCTTAGACCCACTGACTGTACGCTGGATCCTCAACTCTCTCTACTGTTCTGTTCTCTTCCTGCACTGCTGACATTTAAGCTGCAACTGGTTCCATCTGGTCATTCGAGAAGATGAGCTGCCCCCTACTCTTGGGAGTTGTAGTCCTAGAAACCTCCCGTTTCACAATCTTTTTAGCAGCAACCTCTTATTTCACCCCCAATCCTTGGCCCATCCATGTCCCCTCATTTGAGGGCATGGGGACTTTCAGGATCCCTCCTGCCACTCACGGACCCAGTAATTTGCCCAGTGATCTGTGTGGTCAATAGGGAACCCCCTGACCCACTACTGCCGCTCCTTGCTCACCCACAAACCCCAGGGCACTCAGCCACTCTGATCGGCTTTGCAGCGTTTGCTCATTATTTAACAAGAAAAGCAGCTGGGTCTGCTAAAGTTAGTATCCAGGTTCCTTTCTTATGCATTGGTGTGAGATGGAAAGAAGAATATCCAAAGATTTTCGTTATTTATGACTTCCTGCAACAAGAGCTGGGGCTTAATCTTAGTGGGATTTAGAGATTTCAGCTCCTCAGGGGCAGCAGGAGAAAAGCAGCATGGTGACAAATACTTTTGAATTCATTTCAGATGAAGATGCTACTGTGAGGGGTAAAGATGGGGAGGCGTGGTCCCAGCCCCTGTCCTCAGCTACTCACCCTAGTCTTCATTTCCCCAAAGGCTGAGATGAGGGTTTACTCTGGCAGACCCACCACTGGCCAGGAAGAAACATCAGATTCTGGGCAATCAGAATGACCAAGGGGCTCTGGGAGATAACAGAAAGGGTGTACAGATGTACAGGCAGTCCCAAGTGAAAGAAGACTGTAGTCAGGAAGAGGGGGGTGGAACAGCGTTTGAAAGGCGGTTCAAAGGACGAATCCCTCTCGTGGATCACAGCCTTGTCACAGCAAAGGGGCCTGCAGAACTCAAAGGAAGTTATGAGTCATGCTGTGCGGAGGCCACCCCACGTGGATGGGTCAGAGTGGAGAGTTCTATCAAAACATGGTCCACCGGAGAAGGGAACGGCAAACCACTATAGTATTCTTGCCATGAGAACCCCATGAATAGTATGAAAAGGAAAAAAGATATGACACCAGAAGATGACCTGAGCTCTTTAAAATCCTAAAAGATGATGCTGTTAAAGCGCTACACTCAGTATGTCCGCAGATTTGGAAAACTCAGCAGTGGTCACAGGACTGGAAAAGGTCAGTTTTCATTCCAGTCACAAAGAAGGGCAATGCCAAAGATTGTACAAACTACCGCACAATGGCACTCATTTGACATGCTAGCACCATTATGCTCAAAATCCTTCAAGCTAGGCTTCAATAGTACAAGAATCAAGAACTTCCACATGTACAACTTGGATTTAGAAAAGGCAGAGGGACCAGAGATAAAATTGCCAACATTCATTGGATCATAGAGAAAGCAAGGGAATTCCAGAAAAACATCTACTTCTGCTTCATTGACTATGCAAAAGCTTTTGACTGTGTGGATCACAACAAACTGTGGAAAATTCTTAAATAGATGGGAACACCAGACCACTTTACCTGCCTCCTGAGAAACCTGTATGCAGGTCAAGAAGCAACAGTTAGAACCAGACATGGAACAATGGACCAGTTTAAAGTTGGGAAAGGAGTACATCAAGGCTGTATATTTTCATCCTGCTTATTTAACTTATACACAGAGTACATCATGCAAAATGTTGGGCTGCATGAATTACAAGCTGGAATCAAGACTGCCAGGAGAAATATCAACAACCTCAGATACACTGATGATGCCACTCTAATGGCAGAAAGTTAAGAGGAACTAAAGAGCCTCTTGATAAGGGTGAAAGAGGGGAGTGAAAAAAGCTGGCTTAAAACCCAACATTCAAAAAACTAAGATCATGGCATCCAGCCCATCACTTAATGGCAAAAGGGGAAGAAGTGGAAACAGTGACAGATTTTATTTTCTTGGGCTCCAAAACCACTGTGGATGATTACTGTAGCCATGAAATTCAAAGACTCTTGCTCCTTGGAAGCAAAGCTACGACAAATCTTAGACAGCATATTAAAAATCAGAGACATCACTTTCTTGACAAAGCTATGGTTTTTCTGGTAGTCAGGTATGGATACAGTCTTCCCTATAGCTCAAACGGTAAAGAATCTGCCTGCCATGCAGGAGGCCAGGGTTCAATCCCTGGGTTTGGAAGTTCCTCTTGAGAAGGGAATGGCAATCCACTCCAGTATCCATGCCTGGAGAATTCCATGGACAGAGAAACCTGGTGGGCTACAGTCTGTGGGGTCACAAAGAGTCAGACACTAACTGACTGACAGTAACTAACACACACACACACACACACTGGTATGGATGTGAGAGTTGGGCAATAGAGAAGGCTGAATGCTGAAGAATTGATGCCTTCAAATCATGGTGTTGGATAAGACTCTTGAGAGTCCGTTGGACTGCAAGGAGATCAAACCAGCCAATCCTGAATGAAATCATCTCTGAATATTTATTGGAAGGACTGCTGCTGAAGCTTCAATGCTTTGATCACCTGATGTGAAGAGCCAACTTATTGGAAAAGACCCTGATGCTGGGAAAGACTGAGGGCAGGAGCAGAAGAGGGCAACGGAGGATGAGATGGTTGGATGGCATCACCAACGCAATGGTTTTGAATCTGAGCAAACTCCAGGAGAATGGAGGACAGAGGAGCCTGGCAAGCTACAGTCCACGGGGTGGCAAAGACACGGACACAATTTAACAACTGAACAACAACAAAAGGAGGAACTACCTGTGGGGTCTGTTCTCAGGGAATCAAAGCTGTATTTAGGGCTTCCTCTGGGGGCAGGGGCAGAGGTGGGCTCCTGACCATCTCCCCCACATGGGGAGTGAACGTCTGATGCCTTTGACCGAGAGCACCAGCCAAGAGGCAGAGGACTGGCAAGGCCTTGTCTCCACTTCTCGTCTTCTTGTCCAACAGCACAGTTCCTCTTGTTGCTATCGTTTTTAAAACAGGCCCAGAAGGGCGAAATATCACAGTCGTCTCATTCCACAAGGCAGTTTGGCATCATCCAGAAGACCCATGTCTGGTCTCAGTGTCTGCACTATCTCCTCATGGGGAGGCATTTCCTGAGAACAAGACCCTAACCAGACACCAGGGTGGTTCCTCTTCTTAAATTCAACCCCCACCTCCCACTTCCTGACCACAGTCCTCTTCCCTTCCCTCAGGTACTTCCTGGACATCCTTTCTGTGATCTCAGAGTCCCTTGGCCATTCTGGTTGCCCAGCATATGAAGCCTCTTCCTATGTTTGGGGGAGTTTCTTGGTAAGAATAACAGCCTCTTCTCATGTCAGAAGTTTAAAAAACAAAACAAAACATAGCCAGTTATGCAGACTTTCTTGCAAGCTCGAATTCAGGCCCATGACAGGGGCCCCAAGACATCAAGACCTCTTGCCCAGACTTTGAGTTGGGAGGTGACGCAAGTTGTAATTAGCAAGGAAGTTCAGCAGGGGAACCTCCCCAGGCCCCCAGAAGCATGGCTTGCGGGGTGGCTTCTGGTGCCTGGTGGGGTCAGGGCTCAGCAGCGGTGGCAGTGGCTGCCTCACTCGTCAGTTCTGCATCCTGATTTGGACCTTCTTCCCAACAATGCAGCCCTATGTGGTTCTTTAGGTCTGGAAAAGTCTGTGAGCTTGCTCAGAACATTTGAATACTTTCCTTTTCTGCTTAAAACAGCCAAAGTTGGTTTCTGATTATATCCCCAAG
Organism: Cervus canadensis; assembly: GCF_019320065.1. NCBI lineage: Eukaryota > Metazoa > Chordata > Mammalia > Artiodactyla > Cervidae > Cervus > Cervus canadensis. The sequence goes on from NC_057389.1 coordinate 14,557,007, forward strand.
CCCCAAATTATATATATGTGTGTGTGTGTGTACATATATATATATATATATATATATTAATAACTTTGTTCTTTAGTCACTAAGTCGTGTCCAACTCTTTTGCAACACCATGGACTGTAACCTGCCAGGCTCCTCTGTCCGTGGGATTTCCCAGACAAGAACACTGGGGTGGGTTGCCATTTCCTTCTCCAGACCTACAGCTTACTGGACCTTTTATGATTCAACCACTACTTTACTTCCTAGATTCATCTCGTAGTGTGACTTCCCACCGCATATGCTGCAATTTAAACATAGAGTATTTCATCTTGCTAGCTCTTTCTTACTTCCAGATCTATAGAAACACTCTTCCTTCCTTCCACCTGGAAAACCCCTCTGCGCCCTCTGCACTTACTTATCCTCTGAGTCTCAGCTTTGGCACCACCATCACGGGGACAGCTTCTATGGCAGAATCTGCTAGTTCCCCTCCTCCCTCTATGTCATTAACAGAACTGTGATCTTGTGCAGACTGGTGTGGGCCCAATTAGTGATGGTCACCTCCTTAGCCTCTCTGAAACTATGAACGGCTATGTGACTCAGTCCTTGTCAATGAGCTCCAAATAGAAGCTGGTCAGGTGGGGTCTCCAGGACATGAAGGGTCAGACCCAGTCCACAGATGCCCTTTCCCTGTTCCTTCCCCTTTTACTTGTAATGCAGACCTGATGTCCAGCTTTGAAATATTTTGAGGCCATAAGAACCATAGTAGAGGAGAAGGAACTGATTTCCTGGCATGGTTGCACCAGATGTGGACTGCCTACCTCCAATTTCCTGTTAAGTAATACAAATAAATCTCTCGTTAGGCCACTGTTGTCAGACTTCGGAGCAACTCTGAGTCCCTCAGGCACTCTGACTAGGTACTCTTTTGAGTTGTTTTCACAGCATCCTTTATTCCCCCTATGGATTTCCTATTTACTTATCTGTATCTTCACTTTCAATGGTAAGCTCCATGAGGACAATGACTAGAGTGGGTTGAGTTGTGTTCCCTCAAAGTTATATTCTAATCCTAACCTCCAGCACCGGTGGATTGGGATCTTATTTGTAGCTCAGCTGGTAAAGAATCCACCTGCAATGCAGGAGACCTGGGTTCAATCCCTGGGTTGGGAAGATCCCCTGGAGAAGGGAAAGGCTATCCACTCCAGTATTCTGGCCTGGAGAATTCCCTGGACACAGTCCATGCGGGTCGCAAAGAATCGGAAACGACTGAGTGACTTTCACTTGGAAATAGGATCTGTGTAGATGTAATCAAATTAAGAGGAATCTCACTGGCTTAGAGTCCTAAATGCAGTGACTGGGGTCTGTGCAAGAGAACAAAGAGGAAGGCTTGGCTACAAAGACACATACAGGGGAGCAGGGCAGGTGATGATGGAAGCAGAGACTGGGGTTAAGCTGCCACAAGCCAAGGAACACCCAGAGCCTCAAGAAGCTGGAAGAGATGAGAAGTCTTCCTCCTAGAGCCCTCAGAGGGAGTGTGGCACTGTGGACACGTCAGTTTTCAATTTCTAGTGCCTGGAAATGAGACAATATAAGCATCTATTGTTTTAAGCCACAGAATAGTTGGTAAATTGTTAACAGCAGTGCCAGGAATCTAACATGGTGCCCATGCCTGCAACGTTCAGATTTGCACCACGTCACCTTATGTTAGAGTCACCAACGCTAGTACTTCTCTGAGAGCAGGTCAGTCCTCAAGCCATAATGCGGGTGGATCAGAGCCAGAGGAGATACTGGGCCTGCTTTGTGAGCCAACAATTGGCTAATTCTGTATGCTATGGCCTGGCATCCTCACAACGAAGTCAGCAACTAAGAAACTACAATTCAAGGATGGCAAACGGGTCTTCACTTTGATTGCCTAGAGTACCACATAGGCAATGCAGTACATAGGATTGCATTGTACCACACTGCGGTACAATGTGTTGCACTGGATTCTGAGGCTGCATTTGAGTCACTTTATTCAACGGTTGTTTACAGAATGCCTACTATGTGAATACACCAGGAAATGTCCTGGGAATGTAAAACACACAAAAGAAAGAAATCAGCCAATCTATAAGTCCTTGTCTCCATAGAGCTGATACTGGAAAGAGTGTCCTGACTAAGTAAAGATGTCTTCCATAAACATGGGAGGCAAGAATTGAGACAGATTACCTTCCACCTACCATCCTTCCAAACCCTTAGCATTGGATTTTCAGGCAATTTCACAATTGTCTGTATCTCTTCTTTGAATCTCATTTAAACAGTTCACTTCAATTAGGTCAGATTGCAGCTCTTTCTTATTATAATGTTTAAAGAGTACCAGAGTGGAAGACCTCAGTTTGATGACCAAGTTCAATGCTTGGTGCCACATTGGACAGATTGCTAGAACCCAGGAGAAGAATTTAAAGACATTCTCTTGCCTAAATCACAATCTCAAGAAATTCAGAGTGTACCTCAGTGAAGCAAAGAATTTCATTTTCCATCAGAGAATAAAAGCTAGATGTCGGAAGGTATGTAGATAACTTTAAAATAACAGCTGTGGAGAGCTGTCCAGAACAAGCCTGGTAGGAGGTTGACCATGTCTTTAGTTGAACTTCTGAGAAATAATAGGAAAAAATGCAAGCTAAATTTAAAGACTTAATTGGTTCAGTTTGCAAATGCAAAATTCACATATACACATACAGCATACATTCAATTTGAAAAGATAACTATAAAGAAAGCTGAGCACCAAAGAATTGATGCTTTTGAACTGTGATGTTGGAGAAGACTCTTGAGAGTCCCTTGGACTGCAAGGAGATCCAACCAGTCAATACTAAAGGAAATAAACCCTGAATACCCATTGGAAGGACTGATGCTGAAGCTGAAGCTCCAATACTTTGGTCACCTGATGTGAAGAACTGAATCATTTGTAAAGACCCTGATGCTGGGAAAGATTGAAGGCAGGAGAAGATGGGGACAACAGAGGATGAGATAGTTGGATGGCATCACCGACTCAATGGACATGAGTTTGGGTAAACTCTGGGAGTTGGTGATGGACAGGGAGGCCTGGTGTGCTACAGTCCATGGGGTCGCAAAGAGTCGGACACGACTGAGTGACTGAACTGAACTGAACTTAAGGTGTTCTCTTGATCTCAATCAAGTTGGCTTTAAAATTTGATGAGAGCCAGGAATCAACTGGAAACAGATGCTCTGTAAACATATCTATTTTTCAGGTTAATAGAATATTACTGTCTGTAAGTCATAAATTCTTCAGTCTGTGTGGAGAATTTTTATATCATCATGCCAGACACCTCAATACATGATATATCACCTCCTCTTGGCTGTACCTAAGGCCTTTTTACAGTATTTGAAGAAAAGTAATTTTTTTTTTCATTATAATTTGCTTGTGAAAAGAGGAAATGGAACATAATTTTGGCTGGAGGCTGAGGAAATATGAGGATATTATGGTAGTCTCAGGGGGACACTTTGGTTCTGACACAGGAAGACAAGAGTACACCCATTATGGAAAAGGAATGGGGACTGGCCTTGACCAATACAGACCCTGCAAGCTAAAGAACAAAGACCTTGGGGGCCTGACTCCCAGAGGAAAAAAACTAGGCTTGCAGGGATAAAAGATGAACTTTATTCCTGTTATACTGATGAGTATACCTAGTTGCCATGAGTATACCTAGAGCGGGACTTCCCCAGTGGCTCAGAGGTAAAGAATCTGCCTGCAACGCAGGAGCTGCAGGAGATATGGGTTTGATCCCTGGGTCAGGAAGATACCCTGGAGGAGGGTATGGCAATCCACTCTGGTATTCTTGCCTGGAGAATCCCATGGACAGAGGAGCCTGGCAGGTTACAGTCCATGGGGTCGCAAAAGTCAGACATGACTGCAGTAAGTGAACACACAGAACACATACCTAGTGAGAGTTGGGCCATGAAGAAAGCTGAGCACTGAAGAACTGATGCTTTCAAACTGTGGTGCTGGAGGAGACTCTCGAGAGTCCCTTGGACAGCAAGGAGATCTAACCAGTCAATACTAAAGGAAATAAACCCTGAATACTCATTGGAAGGACTGTTGCTGAAGCTGAAGTTCCAATATTTTGACCACCTGATGTGAAGAGCCGACTCATTGGAAAAGATCCCGATGTTGGGAAAGATTGAAGGCAAAAGGAGAAGGGGGCGACAGAGGATGAGATGGTTAGATAGCATCACTGGCTTAACAGACATGAATTGGAGCAAACTCTAGGAGATGGTGGAAGGACAGGGAAGCATGGTGTGGTGCTCACAAACTGTCAGTCATGACCTAGCGACCAAACAACAACAACAACAACACAGTTGCCACAACACAAGAAGCTCAGCTATAAATTTCTACCTTATCTGCCCCTGTGCTTTCTTGCAGAAAAGTCTCATGCATTTCTTTCCTCTCAAAGAAGTGCTCCCTATTCCTGACTGCCACCATGGAGATGCCTGCTACTGATCAAAGAAGTTTGATCATTTCTGGAAATTATCAGTGATCAAAAGACAACCCTTCTTTTTGACATAAAAGCAACCCATCCCTTCTGCTTGGGGAGCTGGCATTTTTTGCCCCCACCTTCTTCCTTATGCACAAGCTCTTTTAATAAAAAAAGCTTTGCTTGCTAAGAGTCTTGTGGCAGCTGTATTCATTTCTATAATATTGCTATTCAGGAATCTGGAAAGGTCCTGGTAACAGATCAAGGTGAAATATGGCTTGAACTTTCTGTTAAGTATTCTGGAAAGCATTCTATTCTCTGTCAGCTGATATCTGTGGAATATGACTCTGGGAGTTACTGAGTCAATGTTCAGAAATTATGGAACTGCACAAATTTGACCTGTCTTTAATCTGGCTTGTGACCTCAGTCAAGTCACTTATAACTGCTGTAACCCTCAGGTCCTAACACAATTACAAAGACCACCACGTCTGTCTAATCTGGCTGCAGAGCTATTGGGAGGAATGTCCTCTCCCCATAGCCTCAAGGCCCTTTTCAATTTCGTAATGTGTTTTTGTGCTAAGAGGCCCTGAGGTCAGCTTAACCAATGACAACTGAGCACTGAATTTCATTAAGCTCTTAACAGTGTGAAAATCTCAGACCAAATGACATGTGACATCTGCAGACACTAATTTCTGGGTGCTTTAAAAAATATGCACTTTCCTTTTGGCCACGTAACCAATGACTCTTAAAGTAAGCTCCAAGGCTGTAAGTGAATTACTAGTATCAAACACACATCCCTTCCCAGTTCTCACGTGCAAGGGATACACAAAACCATAGACTTTTATTTTCACATAGGACTTAAGGCTGTTTATGGCTAAATTAATGGGTGAGCTATTAGAGTTATTTAAATTTGATATTTGCAAAATAAATTAACACATTAACTGGGCATATCAAGGACTTAAATTCAGTATTCTACTCTGAAGACCATGCTATGTTATCAAATGTGGCAGAGTTTGAATATTTCATGCATATACATAATTTAATTCCAGTATTGCTGCAGCACCAGTGTTGGCTTAAAATAGATGTCATTTCAGATGCTGTTCTTTTTTGCCTTTCCATTCTAATTTATCATTATTTTAGCTCCACTATTATGTTTATTTATTGTGGTAGCTTGGTTAATCCTATAATGCATGGTGATACATATATGCATAAATAATATTTTTGGCCTATGACCCATGATTTCTATAATGACTAGATTTTATGCATCTCTGTTATGTGGTTTTGGTATGAATCATCCATTCTACCATTTCTAAAATCAGAATGCCTTCTCTTTCTCTGTTTTTCTCTCCCAGTATGTGTTTGCTTATATAGTGATACTTCCTTCTCTTCACCTCATTCTTTCTCCCTTTGCGAAGTGGGACATGGGTGTGGTGGCTGGGGTGTCAAGGCTCTTGGGTCTTGCCAAAGAAAGCCACACTGGAGAAGTCTGAGATATAATAACACAGACTTGGGTGCAATATAATAGAACAAGGTAGAGATAACAGATTTATGAAAAGCTGATACTCATGTTTTACGTTTGTAATCACACCATGTTTTTAACAATTTTAAAGTTTTTGGAAACTTTCTATAAACACAAAATACACATCTATTTGCCCCTTTCTCCCGTTTTATTTGTGAAGGATGCTTCTTTACAGAGATACAATTTTTTCAAAAGACTGCAAATCATCATCAAACTAGAAAACAGTGTCTGATGTAAATCATATGGATACATGTATACATGTAGGGTATATTATTTGTATAGGACCTTGACAGTTATTTCCAAAGCATTCTATTGCCTCCATTAGAATGAGACAAGAGGTGGTTTGATCTCAACTTGTATTTGATTCCTCAAAGTCACCTAGCTGAGAAATCACCCAATTGGAATAAAATGACCAAGTTTTCTAAATATGCAAAGTTGGTTTCTAATCTTTAGAAATTCCTAGATAAAAGAAAAAAAAATTAACCTTGGCAGTTTAATTCTTTTTGGAAGAAGGAGGTCACTTCATATTTTACTTTTTAGTCCAGAGCCTGACTGGCATAACACCATCTCACCACAGAAAACATAATTATCTTCAACGTATTGTGACGGGTGTTTTTGAACATCTAGACTCTCAAATTAGAGTTGTACAGGCTACATGATGATTCTGAGAACAAACACTTGCTCCTGTGGGAGTGCATTTAATCACGCTGATGTACTTTACCACCTATTTAGAAATTTGAAATCACTGGGTGGTTGAGCTGCCACAAAAATTACTTTTAGACACAATACTCGTGAATGAATCATAGCTATGGTCTCCCTTTCACCTCCTGCCTGATCAGCAGTGGAGTAACAGACACAGAGACAGAATTCTTTTGTAAGGGGTTCTGAACAGTAAGTGCGCTTTTAGCATCAATCTATGAATTGAAGTCAAAAGCGGGGGAGACATTTTCTGGCATAAAATTTAAATTCGTGTATAAGTCAAGCACATATTATTTTTAGTTTAAGTGAAGTGAAAGTTGCTCAGTCATCTCTTACTCTTTATGACCCCACGGACTATACAGTCCATGGAATTCTCCAGGCTAGAATACTGGAGTGGATTGCCTTTCCCTTCTCCAGGGGATCTTCCCAACCCAGGGATTGATCCCAGGTCTCCCGCATTGCAGGCGGATTTTTAGCTTAACTGGAATTTTAAAAAAATCTGTTCTAGAAGAGATCCCCTTTATTTCTGCTTTCTCTAGTTAGTTTTGGAATGCCAAAGAACAATGCATTTTCTGTCTTTCTCTTCTATTTGATGTATTCTCCTCCATTTGACATATTTGACATATTTCCTCCATTTGATACCTTTTGGTGTGGGCAATGTACTAATGTACCCAGAAGTTACTAAACATACAAACAACAGCTCCCTTTACACCCTCATTCCTACTGTTCTTTGTAATCTCTCTCAAAAATTACTTGTTTCAAATAAACTCTAATTGTACTTTCATCGCAACGGCACTTCAATTTTAATTGCACTTTTAGCTTTTAAATCTTTAGTATTTTATCACATGTTGGCCTGTAACTGATGTAAAATAGCTTTATGAATATAGTGACTTATGATCCTAGCTGGTTTGTTTCTGCATGTTTGTAGTCATTATCATGGAATGGATGAGATAGGCATTCCCCATGGGATGGATGAGATAGGTGTTCCCCCTAGGCTCATGCTTCCTGGGGTTTGGCTTCAAAATAACACATGGGTTTGAGTACAAGGCAGGTTCCTGAACCACACCAGACCCACTCAGCTAGAATATCTAAAGGACAGGGCCAAGGAATCTGCCTTGTAAGCAGCACACCAGGAGAGTTTCATGAACACTAGTATTTGAGAATCACTGCTCTAGACAGTGTTTCATCCAGATACACTGAGCCGACAGACAGTAACTGTTTAATAAGAAGGAAATTAGCATTTATTAAGTGGCCAGTGTAGTGTATAGGTTACATCATTTAAGTTTCACACCAGTATTTTGAGAGAGAGATTATCAACAATTTACTCAAGAGAACATAGAGTCTCAGATATTAATGCTCTTTTCTGTTATAGGATCCAATCCAGGGTAGAACACTGCTTTTAGAAAGATGGGCTTCTAAATAAATGGTGCTGAGAAAACTGAGTAGCCATTTGGAGAAATATAAAGCTAGGTCCACACACAAGAATGAACTCCAAGAAGATTAGGGACAAATACTAAAAATAGTATTATACATACATGCAAAAATAAAACCATATAAATATTAAAAGAAAAACATGAGTGAATTTCTCTTTAATCTCACCGTAGGAAAAGTTTTTCTAACTATGTTTTAAAATACAGATGGAATAAAAGAAATGACTACTAAATCTGATGACAACAATAAGAATTTTTACATGGCAAAACACACACACACACCATAACAAAGAAGAACTGGTAATCATAAGAGAAGTGAACTCAGAGAAAATATTTTCAACCTATGTCACAGACCAAGGACAAACATCCGTAATGTAAAAAAAAATTCTTAAAATTTAAGGGACAAACAAAAATGGAAAGCAAATAGGAAAATGGGGAAAAGACATGAAAGACAGTTAACAGAAAAAATAATATAAAACAGCCCTTAAGCATCTGAAAAGATGTTCAAAACTACTAATAATTAGATAAATAAAAATTAAAACACTAAGATAACATTCTTCATTTATACAATCAACAGCTATTTAAATGTATGGCCATATACTCTTTAGGCAAGGCTGTAAGGGACACCGCTGGAGCAAACATTAACTAGCACAACCATTCTAGAATTTGGCAATTTCTAATCAATCTATGTATGCATTTGCCTGTTAACCAAGTGATTCCACTTTTAGGAACTTACATTCCCAACAATACAAAAATATATGCATATGAGGTTATTTATTTTTGTACTGTTTGTACTACAAAATATTGGGGATACTGTAAGCTTCTCATAGAGTAGCTGAATAAATTATGGAGTACTATGTAGCAGTAATCACAAGGACGATGAAGAGATTTATGAACTGATATAGTGTGACTTCCAGGATAAATATACAAAAGCAAAATTTAAGAGTACCTATGATAAGATTTGGAGAAGGCAATGGCACCCCACTCCAGTACTCTTGCCTGGAAAATCCCACGGATGGAGGAGCATGGTAGGCTGTGGCCCATGGGGTCAATAAGAGTCGGACATGACTGAGCAATGTCACTTTCAGTTTTTCACTTTCACGCATTGGAGAAGGAACTGGCAATCCACTCCAGTGTTCTTGCCTGGAGAATCCCAGGGACGGGGGAGCCTGGTGGGCTGCCGTCTATGGGGTCACACAGAGTGAGACACGACTGAAGCGACTTAGGAGTAGCAGCAGCATGATAAGATTTCTTGTAAGGGAAACTGTTTGCTCATTTGTGCAAACAATAACCTCAGACATGCAGATGACACCACCCTTATGGCAGAAAGTGAAGAACTAAAGAGCCTCTTGATGAAAGTGAAAGAGGAGAGTGAAAAAGTTGGCTTAAAGCTCAACATTCAGAAAACTAAGATCATGGCATCTGGTTCCATCACTTCATGGCAAATAGATGGGGAAACAGTGGCTGACTTTATTTTTCTGAGCTCCAAAATCACTGCAGGTGGTGATTGCAGCCATGAAATTAAAAGATGCTTACTCCTTGGAAGAAAAGTTATGATCAACCTAGACAGCATATTAAAAAGCAGAGATATTACCTTGTCAATAAAGGTTCATCTAGTCAAGGCTATGGTTTTTCCAGTGGTCATGTATGGATGTGACAGCTGGACTATAAAGAAAGCTGAGAGTCAAAGAATTGATGCTTTTGAACTGTGGTGTTGGAGAAGACTCTTGAGAGTCCCTTGGACTGTGAGGAGATCCAACCAGTCCACTCTAAAGGAGATCAGTCCTTGGTGTTCATTGGCAGGACTGAGGTTGAAGCTGAAACTCCAATATTTTGGCCACCTGGTGCGAAGAGCTGACTCATTTGAAAAGACCCTGATGCTGGGAAAGAGTGAGGGCAGGAGGAGAAGGGGATGACAGAGGATGAGATGGTTGGATGGCATCACTGACTCAATGGACATGGTTTTGGGTGGACTTTGGGAGTTGGTGATGGACAGGGAGGCCTGGCATGCTGTGGTTCATGGGGTCGCAAAAAGTCGGACATGACTGAGCGACTGAACTGAACTGAACTGTGCAAACAAATACAGAAAGGATAAAAGAGAAAATGAGATAGGTTATCTACAAAGGGTGAGTGGGAATGGGTTGGAAAGAATGGGAGAATAAAACAGAAAAGAGGAATAATCTGAGTGACACTGCTCTGAATGTACCTTTTCATACAGTTCTGGCTTTTAGAACCATGGTAATGTTTCACAACCATTAATTTAATCATTTTGTGTCAAAAATTTTAAATTAATTGACACATGAAAGCAACTCCAAACAGAATAAAAAGAGTAACCAAATGCACCTAACTATAAAACAAGTCAACAACAACAATAAAATCACATTGAAGAGGGTTGAGGGAAAAGAAGAGGAACCTAAGCAATTCTTTAAACAATATTTTCACAGTAATTCCAAGGCTAAGGACAAAAGGAACTATATGCAAATACAGTACTCTAATTAGTAAATTTGTTTTTGCTTTTTTTTTTTTTAAGGGTTATGGGTTAGAAAATCTAAAATTACTTTATATTCTAGGATTGAAAAAATAAGTATATTGTGGATAATGAGATCCAGGTTTTTCCTGAAGGAAAAATTACATATAAGGCAAGGAGAAAGGCTAGAATTAACCCTGTGTATGGATTGGAATTGGATGTATCAGTTATGAACTCAAAGGTATGCAAACCCACACATACACACTCTTTCTCAGATACACACATGTCTCTCTCACACACAGATGGATATATATACGTATATATATTCATATATACATGTGAGTGCATCTACCCATACCTGTATTGCCCAGCTCTTTTCACTAAAATGGTTTAGAAGCAATGAGACTCTAGTTAAGAGTGAGAACCTTCACACCTAGATCTTAACAAAATTCAATATCCATCATGATTTAAATACTAAATCCCATATCAAATGAAGGGAAAAAAATACCCAAAAGTCCTTATTGGACAAAGATTATCTATAAACACCCATCACATACATTATGCTTAATGATAAGAAAACTGGAAGTCTCTCTTTCCAGATAGGAATAACACTTGTATTTCATTTTATGCTGGAAGTCCTAGTTGGTGTTGTAAGGTAAGAAAAGAAAATGTATAAGGATTAAAAATGAAGATCAATAATTATTATTGATGAATGGTTTTATACATTAAAAATCTGAAGGAATCTATAGCTGAGCAAGCAGCAGGATAAAAAAATCAATACACAAAAATCTATTTTCTTTCTAAATGACAAAATATAAAAGAGAGAGACAAATAGAGATAGTATTTACAGTATTACAAAACATCAAATGGCTAGGGGAAAAATCTTATCAGTGTCCAAGATTTCTGTGCATAAAACTGTAAAATTTTGACATAATTTTTGTAAGATCAAATACTTTGAAATAAATCTTCTAAAACATATGCCAGACTTCTATAGAGATCATTGTAAAATTACAGGAAAAAGGCTTAAATAAATAATAAATATACTCTGTTCTCCATATCAATCTATAAATCCAATGCAGTTCTAATGAAAGCCCCAGCAGGAATTTTGTTAGAACTTGAAAAACTATGTCTAAAATGTAAACAGAACAACAAATGGTGAAGAAGGAATCCACACCAGAAGGACAAGTTGGGAGGACTTGCTTTGTTGTATGTTATCTTAGTCCATTTGGGCAGCTGTTTAACAAAATACCTCAGGAGAGCTTATAAAAAAGAGAATGACTGTCCTCACAGTTCTGGAAGCTGGAAGTCTGAGTCCAGGGTTCCAGCATGGTCAGGTGAGGGTTCCCTTACATGGCAGAAGGGTAGGACCATTAATCCATTCATGACAGCTCCAGTCTCATGACTTAATGACCTTCCCAAAGCCTCACCGACCAACACCATCACCTTTGGGGCTAGGGTATGAATCTGGGAGGGAGACACAAACATTCAGACCAGAGCAGATGTCCAGATTCCTGTAAAGCTAGAGTTGGCGATGTTATACTTCTTGACCTATGTCATGACCATTCAAGTATTTACAATATAGATTAAGCTATACATTTAGGTTTACTCACTTTATTGTGGAATAGACTTCTATTGTGCTATGTTTCACAATAAAAGGGTTAGTTGACAAAGAAATATGTTTTTTTTAAGGTTTTTTTTTTCTCTTTCTGTCATTACAATCAAAATTAATTAGTGGGCTCAGGGCTGGTGCACTGGGATAACCCTGAGAGATGGGATGGGGAGGGAGGTGGGAGGGGGGTTCAGGATGGGGAATACATGTACACCCATGGCTGATTCATGTGGATGTATGGCAAAAACCACCACAATATTGTAAAGTAATTAGCTTCCAATTAAAATTTTAAACAAATAAAAATTTTAAAAAATTAATTAGTGGGTATTAAGCATTTGGACTACAAATGGCTCAAAGCAATGTAATATGTGACTCGCTCAATGGTATTTTGATTATATGCTCTTTGACCTACATGGAATAAGCTATGGAAATCTCAAGTATACTTACATTAATATGTAATAAAAGACTATGTAAAACCTAGGACTTTTACCAAAAGACACACACACACCAGGTATAGGACGTGGTGTCCGGCTCTTTGTGACTCTATGGACTGTAGTCCACCAAGTTCCTCTGTCCATGGGATTCTCCAAGCAAAAATACTGGAGTGGGTTTTCATCTCCTCCTCCAGGGGATCTTCCCGACCCAGGGATTGAACCTGTGTCTCTTATGTCTCCTGCATTGGCAAGTGGGTCCTGGAAAGCCTGGTACTTGAATTCAATTAAATAACTACCCCTTACATGAAACCTACAAATACATCAGAGACAGTATGTATATACTGTCATTTTCAGCTGAACAAAAAGAGTTCCCAAGTAACAATGGGAGAGAAATAACCCAGGAAAATACTTTGTTTATAGTTGTCTATTTCAAAGAGGAAGTGAGCTTACTAAAAAGTCAGATAGCATGTTTCTGCAGTTCTTTTGCAATGATGGGAAAAGTGTGCTGATGCCTAGCTTGGGTACTTTTTCTTTAAACACTCTAGTCTTGCCTTTCCAGAAAATGTATCATGTTTTTATAAGATAACACATTAGCAAATGTTTCTCTGAGTAGCTTGTCCTTTCACCTATGCTCCCCAATCACAGTTATCTTTGCTTCTACATCCTCCTCCAGATTTTCCTTTTCATTCTTCTACTTTTTCCTCCCTTTTCTCACTATCATCTTCTGAGTCCTCATGTTAAAACAGAATGGTTAAAAGGTTTGAAAAAGAATAAGAGATGGAGGTGAAACAAAAGTCAAGTGATCATAGAAGGTTAAATAAAGAAAAATAAAAGAGAAGTGAGATGGAAAGTTCTGCTTTGGATAGAGGAGGTGAAAGAGGAAGGAGAAACACAAAGATTGCGGGAGTGAAATTTACCTATGAGGCTCAATTGAGGCACTATTATCTATGTTCCACTAATGCATTTATGATTGACAAAGCCATATGGATGCCCCTTTAACATAAACCAGTATCAGTATAAATGAACAGAATCAGAGTAACAGCTTTTCTCTAAGTGGAGGCTTGTTATTTTCAAGAAAATACTTCCAGAAGAGCAGGAATTAATACTGGATTTCTCTCTTGGGTAAGACCAGGGACTCAGAAAGGGCTGGTGTTCATCCTACCACATGGTTCCCCCAAGGAACAGTGTGTTCTGAAAGTCACTTTGGGACTCTGATAAAATCGATGATAATAACCTTTCCTAAATCAAAAAGTGACCAACCCACAGGATTTTGATTTCACCAGAAAGGACACTTGACATTTTCTTAAACTTTTCTCAGCTCATTCTAGTATTTCACTGTGTATCATCAACATACAAAAGGAAAATAAAGCTGAGTTTCAAATCACAAACGAATTTAGAGAAAAATATCAGTTGTCAAATGGTATTTTGTCTTCACGAATGAAACTGGGTACTTTCATTGTTATCAAGCTCCTACATACATGTGTCAACCATACCATCCTCCTCAGAAATGAAATATTCAGAACCACAATGGGTAGGGGTTATCATGCTAACAAACATACTATCAGAATATTGGCACTGGGAAGCATGTTAGGAAGATGCTCATTCAGACTTCTTAAATTTTTATTAAGAAATTGGTATCTCAGAGAGTGGGTAGTTTCTCAAAGAGTTAAACATATAGTTACCACATGATCAAATAATTCCACTTCTATGTACCCAAGATAACTGAAAATGTATATCCACACAAAAGCTTGCACATGGATGCTCAAAGTAGTACTATTCACAATAGCCAAAAAAAATGGAAACAATCCAAACATCAATCAACTGATGAACAGAGAAATAAAATATGAGATATTCATATGCTAGAATATTATTTAGGCCCAAAGTAATGATTTATGCTACAACACGGAGGAATCTTGAAAACGTCATAATGGGTCAAAGAAGCTAGACACAAAAGGTTACACATTGTATGATTCCATCTCTATTAAATGTCTACAACAGGCAAATCCACAGAGACAGAAATCAGGTTAGTGGCTGAAGAGGTTGGGGGCAGAAATAGAGAGTGACTCCTACTGACATGGGATTTGGGGGGGATGAGGGATGAAATGTTCTAAAATTAGGAAGTGGTGAGTTGTACAGCTCTGAGAATATATGAAAAAGCTCCACTGAACTGTACACTTTCAAAGGATAAATTTTACAGTACAAATTATACCTCTATAAAACTTCTAAGAAATTATGTCTAACAACACACAGTTTATACAAAAGTCCTGAAAATAGCTTATATTTTTACATATTTCTACCCACAAAACAAAGTATAAAATTGAGGAAAATGTGAGATAATTCAAGCCTAAAAATACTTTTTACCATGAATATGCAGCTACTTTTTGCAAGCATGACTTTTTCCATCCCATTGCCCTTGTTCTCCACTTCATTTCCATTCACTGGCATAAACAAGGCGACTGGACACCACTTTTCATTCTGCTCTGGCTCTTTGGAGCCGAGTTTTATTTCTCCTCTGATCATATCCTTCTTGCAATTCTACCATCTCTATGTTCTCCATGCCCTCAAGCAACTCTTCCCCTTCTTCTGTGATTCTCAGAACATCCTTCTTCCAAGCTAGGTCATGAGAACACCCTGTCAGAGTGTAGTTAAAGTGCATGATATTGAAACTCCAAACACTTGAAACGAGTCCTCCCACTGGATCAGAGAGCCTCTTCCACTTGTCTGATGTCAGCACTCTCAGTGTTTAACCGTTGCTGTGTATTTTCCACCCCTTTTGCTTGAATGGGCCTGGAATTGTTAAGCAAACAAAAGGAGGCTGGTTGCTAAGTCTGGAGAGACCAAAGCAGTTCACGGACAGCTTCCTGTTTGCCCTGCATGATGTGGGCAGAGGGTAGCACACGGCCCCCTTATGCTTACGTCTGTGTGTACAGAAGATGAGGAAAGTTTTTTGTGCCTTGCTTACTCAGATACACTCACTCAGAGCTGCTTCCAGGACTCCTCTGTGGTCAAATCTGAAAATGTGCTATGCACAATTACACAAGCAAACACAATGTCCCAAGACAAATATGCCCTATTAGTAAGCGGGCCAGAATTGAAGTAAAAACAGGTGTTTCTTATATTGGGTCTGATTGCCTACATGTGTGGCTACTCTGAAATTATTTCTTAATTATGTCGAAGGGTTAGCTCCAGCAGAGATGGAGAGAGAAAGCTCCGCAGGAGTCTGAGGGCTCTTTGGTCTACTGCCGAATTAAAGCTTAAGCAGCTGAATCCTGTAATTAGTTCACTTTTTTTTTTTTTTTTTTAAAGAGCCATCATGGCCAATTTTTCCCAAGCCAGAAATTATATATTTCAACTACTATATTAATTTTCCTCTCAATAATCACAGGCTTTATTAACTCAGTTACCCATTTTGATAGGAACCTCAATTTGTGCCATAAACATGGGTTAATATGCAGTGTCCCTTAACTTGTGATCTATATTATAGCATCTGACCATTCAGTTTCAGTTCAGTTGCTCAGTCGTGTCCAACTCTTTGCAACCCCATGGACTGCAGCATGCCAGGCCTCCCTGTCCATCACCAACTCCTGGGGCTTCCTCAACTCATGTCCATCAAGTCGGTGATGCCAACCAACCGTCTCATCCTTTGCCGTCCCCTCCACCTCCTGCCTTCAATCTTTCCCAGCATCAGGATTTTTTCCAATGAGTCCTTCCTTCACATCAGGTGGCCAAAGTATTGGAGCTTCAGCATCAGTCCTTCCAATGGATATTCAGGATTGATTTCCTTTAGGATGGACTGGTTGGATCTCCTTGCAGTCCTAGGGACTCTCAAGCATCTTCTCCAACACCACAGTTCAAAAGCATCAATTCTTTGGCTCTCAGTTTTCTTTATGGTCCAGTTCTTGCATCCATACATGGCTACTGGAAAAACCACAGTTTTGACTATATGGACCTTTGTCAGTAAAGTAATGTCTCTGCTTTTTAATATGCTATGTAGGTTAGCCATAGCTTTTCCTCCAAGGAGCAAGTGTCTTGTAATTTCTTGGCTGCAGTCATCATCTGCAGTGATTTTGGAGCCCAAGAAAATAAAGTTTGTCACTGTTTCCATTGTTTCCCCATATATATGCCATGAAGTGATGGGACTGGATGCCACAATCTTAGTTTTCTGAATGTTGAATTTTAAGCCAGCATTTTTACTCTCCTCTTTCACTTTCATCAAAAGGATCTTTAGTTCCTCTTCGCTTTCTGCCATAAGGGTGGTGCTGTCTGCATATCTGAGGTTATTGATATTTCTCCCTGCAATCTTGATTCCAGTTTGTGCTTCTTCCAGTCAGGCATTTTGTATGATGTACACTGAATATAAGTTAAATAAGCAAGGTGACAATATACAGCCTTGACAAATCCTTTCCCAATTTGGCACCTGTCCGTTGTTTCATGTCTAGTACTAACTGTAGCTTCTTGACCTGCATACAGATTTCTCAGGAGGCAGGTCAGGTGGTCTGATATTTCCATCTCTTTAAGAATTTCCCACAGTTTTTGTGACCCACACAGGCAAAGGCTTTGGCGTAGTCAATAAAGTGAAAGAATATGTTTTTCTGGAATTATCCTCATTCTTTGATGATCCAACAGAGGTTGGCAATTTGATCTCTGGTTTCTCTGCCTTTTTTAAATCCAGCTTGAACATCTGGAACTGCTCAGTTATCTGACCATAGGAGAAATGAATTATATAAAAAGAAGTAAAAGGAGGTATTCTGCCATGATTGTGTTGCTAACACTGGACCATGCTAAGCAGCCCTGGAGAACAGTCATCTATTTCTAGTAAGTAGAAAAGACTTATGACTACATTTGTTTCTCAACCTCAGTATTTTCTTTGGATAATGCAGAAGAGATGTTGAGAGCCAGGAGTCTGCTGCATCAAGGGGACTAACTGTACATGTATAGGAGCACTAACTGTATTTTTGGTATTATACTAGGCACCAAAATGGTCCAAAAATGACAAACTGTAGTCTCTGCCTTTGAGGATATTAAGACTAATTTGTTACTGGAATGTACAAATAAAGGCGATGAAAACTAAATGCCAAAACATGGGACATATCCCCATGCTACGGGAATGCTCAGTATGGTGAGATCAGAGGATGTGAGCTGAGTGAAAATAACATGATAACCTAGAAACCTTTCATTTTATTGAGATAACACTAAAAAGATTAAGTCTTGAAATTTTTATGACATCCTTTAAATTAAGGAAATTAAAGATTAAAAGGGCTAAGTAATGAGACCTATTTTCCACAGATATAGGAAACTGGACCTTGGACTCAAAGGAAACTGGACCTTGGACTCAAAGGAAACTGGACCTTGGACTCAAGCCAATTAGGTTTAATTCTAAGGCCCCATGCTCTGAAATGCACAATATTATCTTTATTCTATGAGTATGTTCATTCTCATTTCTTTGTGCTATAATACACTTCCTTTTGTTAAATTCTGGTGATAAGAGCAGCATTTGTCTGTCTTCACTTGGTAAGAAACTAAATGTTGGCAGGCCCTGTGTTTGCTTCCTCTCCTCTCCTATTCTTTAATTTTACTGATCCAGGAAATCCCAAAGTCCAGTAATTATTTCTCTAGATTTAAACTTCTGTAAAGGGTGAGATAGTAAATATTTTAGCTTTTGTAGGCCATATGGTATCTTTTGCAATTCAGTTCAATTGTTCAGTTGCGTCTGACTCTTTGAGACCCTGTGGGCCATAGCATGCCAGGCCTCCCTGTCCATCACCAACTCCCAGAGTTTACTCAAACTCACGTCCATTGAGTCAGTGATGCCATCCAACCAACTCATCCTCTGTCCTTCCCTGCTCCTCCTGCCCTCAATCTTTCCCAGCATTAGGGTCTTTTCCAATGAGTCAGTGCTTCGCATGAGGTGGCCAAAGTATTGGAGTTTCAGCTTCAGCATCAGTCCTTCCAATGAACACCCAGGACTGATCTGCTTTAGGAGGGACTGGTTGGATCTCCTTGCAGTCTTTTGCAATTACTCAACTCTGTTACTGTGGTGTAAAAGTAATCCCAGACAACACCTAATCAAGGAAGTGTAGCTGCTTGTTAATGGACACAAATATGAATTTCATAAACTTTTCATGCACCACAAAATACTATTATTTTTTTGATGTTTCAACTATTTAAAAGTGCAGTGACCATCCTTAGCTTTCAGACTGTATATGAATAGGTGACTGGACAGATTCAGCCCTTGGTCCATAATTCTGTGACAGGAGACTGGAAAAGCTGTTAGTTCATGAAAACAGGGAACATGACTTGACAATCTCCTTTCATGTAAATATATATATATATATATACATATATATATATATATATATATATATATATGATTTTAAATCTATTTTCCACGGCAAAGTCATCAATATAAGAAAGACGAAATGCATAAAGTTTCAAAGCCCAAATGAAACCTGCACCAATGAGATGTAAACCCAGCACAAAGAAGCCCGCCTTCCTGCCTAGGTGGGCTTTATCAGGTGCATGTCCCAGCAGAATAGCTTTGCTGGGAGGGGTGGCTTCCAAATGGAAGACAGTAACTGATCCACTCCGAGTTCAGGGGGAACAAGGAACCTTCTGGTCCCGTAAAGGAAACGTGAAAGATAGGAGGGTCAGGAATTCTAAGGGACCCACTTGTACAAAGTTGTGTGGGTAGGAACACATGTTGAGTTTGAAAGACAATGCATAAGTCATAGGCTGGGATTTGGGTTCAGGAAGAATTAAATATACATTTGCAAGCGTGGTTGGAGGAGAGTTTAAGGAGGGCCAGAAATATGTATGTTACTGTGGAGGGCAGAGGGTAAAAGGAATTGTCAGGAGCTATACCTGATATATGGATGTTTTATTTAGTCTCTATAGCATTTTATAAATTTGAGGCAATCTTTCAAAATCCGGTTTCTCTTGAAAAATTAGAAGATCTGCCAATAATAGCCCAACATTCCTATGATCTTATAACAGTACGAATAACCCAGTATCCCACAGTACCAATTCTTAATGACTCATTTTTGTCTCATTTCCTTCATTTTTTACTACAACCATATAGAAACTTCTCTCAGATCCTTGGAGCTATCATGCTTTCATTTGCCTCTAGGTGTTCACACACACACACACACACACACACACACACACACAAACTCGTCATCCCTCTACAGCCCAACATCTCTTAGTTATCCTTCAGAGCTAACATTAAATATGGCCTCTTCCAAGAAGCCTTCCATGATGTTCCAAGTCCGGCTGAGATATTTCTAGATCATCCTGTATCTTCCAATCATTCATCCATTCACAGACATTTATTGAGAACCTACAGTGCCAAGTACTATTCTGGGCACTGGCAATATAAAAGTTTCCAAAATTAAGTCTCAATTCCCTTGGAGTTTAAATTCTAGTACAGGGTGACAGATATTAAGTTAATAAACAAATAAGTAGGAAGACAGTGACAAATGTTATGGGAAAAATAGAGTAGGATAAGGGGGCTGCGTGCTGCTCCTGTGAAGTGTTTAGGGCAGGCCTCACTGACAAAGTGACATCTGAGCAAAAACCAGAAGAAAGGTGAGGGAACAACTCATGTGAACATCCAGGAGAAGACTGTGCCAGGTAGGGAGAATAAGGTCAAAAGCCCTGAGGCCCACTTGGCAAGTCCATCATCATCATCAAAAGTTGCTTTCAAGAAGGGATATGGAATGTTTTCATGTTAAACTATACTCACTAGTGGGAGTTAATGTTACCTTTCTTGGTGGAGGTGTATTTATATTTTAATAGTAAACCAAACTTTTATTTGACAGAATAAATTATCTGTGGCGCACTGACATGAATCAGTAGAACTCATGGAGGCTGGAATGTGAAGACGTCGTTACCTCTGAAAGGATGCACTTGGGTAAAACAGATTCGACCTTAGGAAATCTGTCTGCAGTGCAGGAGACTTGGATTTGATCCCCTGGGTCAGGAAGATCCCCTGGAGAAGGGCATGGAAACCCACTCCAGTATTCTTGCATGGAGATTCATGGGGTCACAAAGAGTTGGAAACGACTGAGCGATTAACACTTTCACTTTCACTTTTCACCTTGGGAAATCACTTGGCACATGCTTAAATTCAAGCTGTAAAAAAATGAATGAGCTTCAAAATATTATTAGGCTGTACTTAATTTAATGTTTATACCAGCACCCTACTTGTTCAGCAGTTATTTATCTGGAAACTCCAACTAGACTGATCACAACAGGGAATGAAGAAGAAAAGAAAATGGTTCTCAGCAGCTAAAACAAATGTCACAAAGCCCACATATTAAGTTCATGCCACACTCTCCTAATCATGTCATGAAAAAGCTTTCCCCTGCTTCTCCAGAGCACTGCGGTCCAACCAGAAGTAGTATATATGTATGTATGTGTGCCTATGTGTGTGCTTATATACATATTATTGTTGTTCAGTTGCTAAGTTGTGTCCAACCCCTTGGGACCCCATGGACTGCAGCACACCAGGCTTCCCTGCCTTCACCGTCTTCCATAGCTTGCTCAAACTCATGTCCGTTGAGTCAGTGATGCCATCCAACTATCTCATCCTCTGTCATCCCCTTCTCCTCCTGCCTTCAATCTTTCCCAGCATCAGGGTCTTTTCTAATGAGTCAGCTCCTCGCATCAGGTGGCCAAAGTATTGGAGTTTCAGCATCAGTCCTTCCAATGAATATAGGGTGGATTTCCTTTAGGATTGACTGGTTTGATCTCCTGGAAGTCCAAGGGACTCTCAAGAGTCTTCTCCAACACAAAAGTTCAAAAGCAGCAATTCTTCAGTGCTCAGCCTTTTTCATGGTCCAACTCACATCAATACAGGACTACTGGTAAAACCATAGTTTTGACTATATGGACCCTTCTTGGCCAAAGGATTTCTCTTCTTTTTAATATGCCGTCTAGGTTTGTTACAGGCTTCCCTCATAGCTCAGTCGGTAAAGAATCTGCCTGCAATGAGAGAGACCTGGGTTCTATCCCTGGGTTGGGAAGATCCCCTGGAGAAGGGAAAGGCTACCCACTCCAGTATTCTGGTCTGGACAATTCCATGGACTATACAGTCCATGGGGTCGCAAAGAGTCAGACACGACTGAGTGACTTTCACTTTCAGGTTTGTTATAGCTTTGTTTCCAAGGAGCAAGTGTCTTTTTTAATTTCATGACTGTGATCATTGTTTTATTTATTTATATTGAATAGTTACATATCCCAGAGTTCTAATAAGCTTAGTTATCTAGAAGCAGCCATTCTAGAAGTTTTAAAGAAAGCTGTTGAAGTCAGGTACTTTGACAGTGAAAAATAATGATACCTGACAGTCTTATAATAATGGTTCAGTTCAATCGCTCAGTCGTGTCTGACTCTTTGTGACCCCATGAATCACAGCACGCCAGTCCTCCCTGTCCATCGCCAACTCCCAGAGTCCACCCAAACCCATGTCTATCAAGTCGATGATGTCATCCAACCATCTCATCCTCTGTCATCCCCTTCTCCTCCTGCCTCAATCTTTCCCAGCATCAGGGTCTTTTCCAATGAGTCAACTCTTCGCATCAGGTGGCCAAAGTATTGGAGTTTCAGCCTCTACATCAGTCCCTCCAATGAACACCCAGGACTGACCCCCTTTAGGATGGACTGGTTGGATCTCCTTGCAGTCCAAGGGACTCTCAAGAGTCCTCTCCAACACCACAGTTCAAAAGCATCAATTCTTCAGCGCTCAGCTTTCTTTATAGTCCAACTCTCACATCCATGCATGACCACTGGAAAAGCCATAGCCTTGACTAGATGGACCTTTGTTGGCAAAATAATGTCTCTGCTTTTTAATATGCTGTCTAGGTTGGTCATAACTTTTCTTCCAAGGAGTAAGCCTCTTTTAACTTCATGGCTGCAATCACCATCTGCAGTGATTTTGGAGCCCAGAAAAATAAAGTCAGCCACTGTTTCCACTGTTTCCCCATCTATCTGCCATTGATGGTAGAGAAAGAAAAATATTAAAAGGCAGTGGCAAAAGTCTGGAAGGTTTATCCACATGGGCTGGTGAGGGAACCAACTTCCTGAGGCTCACAGCACCTGAGAAGGCCAGTGTTTGTGTTGCTATGCCTTAGTTATTCAATTCTCCTAGTGACAACCCTGATACATGGAGGTAACATCATGTCGTGCTCTGGAGAGTCTATTTTAGAGACTGGGGAAGAGTGCAAAACACTGTGGGACAATTTCTTCCTGGGATGATTATAGGGAATCAGGAGCTTAAGTGGCAGCCTGCATTGATTCAGTCAGCACATATTCAGGACTGTTTACCGTACGGTCTCGCGGCAGAGAGACAGAATCTCACCCTGATGGAGCTGACACAGGAGGATCAGCACGGAGAAGGTGTTTAAAGCCAGATGACGGGATCAAACCACCAAGTTGGGATCTAGGATGTTTGCTTTACATGGCATGTACATTCTCAGCTAATGCTGGGTAGGAGGACCATCATTAAGTTCCCCATATTTGCATCCTAAGGGAGAGAATTTGTACTAAAGAAGGTCTTTAGTTCTTTAGTTACGACAACATCCTCAGTTGCTTAGTTGTGTGCGTGCTCAGTCATGTCTGACTCTTTGCAACCCCATGAACTGTAGCCTGCCAGACTCCTCTGTCCGTGGAATTTTCCAGGCAAGAGTACTGGAGTGAATAGCTATTTCCTGCTCCAGGGGATTTTCCCAACTTAAGGATCAAACCTGCACCTCCTGCATTGGCAGGCTGCTTCTTGTGACATGTATTACCTTCATATTCTGGTTTCATCCCTTCAAATGAAGCTCTTAATTAGTAGAACTTTGAAGTCAAGGTTCGTTATGTTATCTTTTTATAAACAACTTCATCTCATTTCCAGAGGTTATTTATAGTTTACCTAGAACAAAAGTCACTGATTGGTCACTCTATTTATGACAGCACCTAATTATCGCGAGCAAGGCTTACACGATTAATTTTTTTTTTTAATGCACAATTTCTCTTCTGTAAAAAAGGACTTCCTACTTGTTCATCTTTGTAGAAGAAGTTGGGGACATCTTCGCCCTGCGACTGAGCTGGAGCAGAGTCTAATTCAGGACCTGCTGCAGGATGGGCTGTCTGAGACCCTGCCTATTCTCTTCAGGTTGTATTTCAGTCACTCAGGTTCTGGGTTGGCTATTTTGCCATATAACTGTACTATTTTTTTTTAACATGTATTATCACCATGTGTCTGTATTATTATTTTATAAAATATCATTACTTCATTTGACTCACTTTTTAGCCTGAATTCATTTAGAATGGACAATTTATATCACTGTCACAACATCAACTGTTCTAAATAGAAGCTACTAATAAAATAAATGCTCTATTGCTTGCCAAAGCCTCTGAATCAAATACCTGCTTTCACTTCATTGGCAAAAGAGATTAGCAGGAGTTTTAAAAAGCATGCTAGCATCAAGCTGAGCCATTCTTCTTGATGGTCCCTGGAAAGACAGAAAAGGGAATACATCTCTCTTTGAGATTCAATATTATTTAATTTAGGGGTCAGTGGCCCACCTAAAGTCATTTCAACTGCCACTGGTGAAATGCTTGGGGAACGAGGGAATTTTTCAAAGAAACAATGTCTGTTTAGCTTACCAAGGAAGAGGGCTGGATGTTTCAGTATTCTGTGTGTCCCACTAGGCCCAACACATAGGGAATTGGTCATAAACCCCATAACTGCCAACTTGACAACTACAGTTCTATCCCTGCCTCTGCCAGCCATCCACAACATTGCATCTTTTGGTTGCAAAAATTTGTGCACAGTAAAATGGCTGATCTCCTGGATAATAAAATCACAGTGCTGCATCTGCTGACAGTGAACCAATAACCAACACCTCTTTTATATTATAATGACATGAATGTAGCAATATAGCATTTTAAAGGGGATTAACTTTGGGCCCATGTTCCAATATTTACTTAGAAACTCACTGGTTTCATGACCTTGGCCAGATTATTTAATCTCTCTGGCTTGGGTTTCCTTGTCTGTAATATGGGTCTGATAAAATCTTTCTCTTAGAGATGTTATCAGGACTAATGAGGTATACATATATGATGGTTGTCACATAGTAGGGTTGCAACAATATGGAGCTATTTTTAGGATACCAGATGGATAGGCTTCAAAGGCTCCAAAGCCTTATATAATAGCTAAGCAAGAAAAAATTATATCTGAAGAATTAGACAAAGTCAAAAAAGCATTTCCATGGATACAAATTAGAGATAAATCTTGAAAAAATTATGTAGGCATTTCAGATAAGAAGTCCTGCTCAGCAGAACCTAAGGAAAGCCAGTTTGCATTTTGATTTTTTTTTTTTTTTACTGTCTGGCTTCACCTTGATGATTTCCTGAATTCTCCCTTTGGCAGCACGGACACAGTTCTGGTGTGAGCCAACAGATGCAGTGCTCTGCCCATTTGTGTTTCAGGGATGTTTTTGCATACTTAAGAATTATTTTTAGGTTTAAGGCTTTTACTTGCTGACAAAGTCTTTCTTCTGATTAAATCAATATACCACTTTTGATTGCGTCTACTTAGCTGAAAGGTCAATGAATCACACCCCATGTACACTCTGGAAACAATTACACATTCAGACCTCAGCTCGCACTGTCATAAAGTGAAGTTGATCAGTCATGTCCAACTCTTTGCAATTCCATGGACTGTAGCCTACCAGGCTCCTCCATCCATGGCATTTTCCAGGCAAGGGTATTGGAGTGGGTTGCCATTTCCTTCTCCAGGGGATCTTCCCAACCCAGGGATCGAACCCAGTTCTCCCGCACTGCAGGCAGATTCTTTACTGTCTGAGCTAGTAGGGAAGCCTGTCATAGTCAGCAGAAAAATCACACTTGGATCTCCCGCAACAGTGCTTTATGGTGATGCCCAAAATATCTCTTGTAGCTACACTGACACAGTACTGTGACAGAGCCAGGATAGCCATTTTCTTTTTCACACTGTTCCATCCTTTATTTCATAAAGCAATTCTATTCCCTTAAATAAAATTAAAATTCACAGTTTACTTACAGTCCTCTCTAGAACTCTGTTAAGGTTTACCACACATGCTGCTGCTGCTAAGTCGCTTCAGTGGTGTCTGACTCTGTGCGACCCCATAGACGGCAGCCCACCAGGCTCCCCAGTCCCTGGGATTCTCCAGGCAAGAACAGGAGTGGGGTGCCATTTCCTTCTCCAATGCATGAAAGGGAAAAGTGAAAGTGAAGTCGCTCAGTTGTGTCCAACTCTGAGTGACCCCATGGACTGCAGCCCACCAGGCTCCTCCATCCATGGGATTTTCCAGGCGAGATTTTATATATATATATATATAACCTTACTGATTATATATTCTCCTCAAATACAATGAATAACTCTGCCTGAATCAATGCCAAATAGGATTAAAATTAGATTTATGTATATACATGATGGGGAAAAATAATTACTCAACTGGCATTTAACTTTGTTTTAATTGAAATACAGTTGGTTCACAGTGTGATATTAGTTTCAGGTGTATAGCATAGTGATTCAAAATTTTTACAGATTATATTCCATTTAAAGTTATTATAAAACAATAACTATACTTCCATATGCTGCACAATATGATCTTGTTGCTTATTTATTTTATATGTGGTAGTTATTTGTTTTATATATGGTAATTGTATCTCTTAATCCCATACCCTTATCTTGCCCCCCATGCCTTCCCTCTCCTCTCTGGTAACCAGTGGTTTGTTCTCTATGTCTGTGACTCTGTTTATGTTTTGTCATATATATTCATTTATGCTATTTTTTTTAGATCTGACATAAGTGATAACCTAGAGTATTTGTCCTTATCTGCCTAACTTATTTCACCAGGCATATCTCACATGGACCTCCAGGTCCATCATCTTGTTGCAAATCACAGAATTTCATTCTCTTTCATGGTTGAATAGTATTCCGTTGTGTATATATACCACGTCTTCTTTATCCAGTCATCTGTTGATGGACACTGGGTTGCTTTTATATCTCAACATGCAGCTTTGAACATTGGGGTCCCTATATATTTTCAAAATAAGTGTTTTTAGATGTTTTTTTTAGTGTTTTTAGATGTTTTTAGATGTTTTTTTTTTTTGGTCTATTAACCCAGAAGTAGAATTATTGAATCGTATGGTAGTTCTATGTTGTTTTTTTGAGGAATCTCTATAACACTTTCCATTGTGGCTGTACCAATTTACATTCCCACCAACAGCGTACAAAGGTTCCCTTTTCTCCACATTCTTTCCAACATTTGTTATTTGTAGGCTTTCTGATGTTTGGCAGGTGTGAGGTGATATCTCATTGTGGTTTTATTTTGCGTTTCTCTAATAATCAACAATATTGAGCATCTTTTCATGTGCCTGTTAGCCATTTGAATGTCCTCATTGGAAAAATATCTGTTTGGGTCCTCTGCTCATTTTTCAATTGAGTTTTTTTAGATATGAGTTGTATAAGCTTATATATATATATTTTGGATATTAACCCCTTACTGGTCATATCATTTGCAAATACTTTCTTTCATTCAGTAACTTGTCCTTCCAAATTGCTTTAATTACTGTGGCTTTGTAGTTTAGTCTAAAGTCAGGGAGCAACTTACCTCCAGCTACGTTCCTTTTTCTTAAGACTGCTTCAGCTATTCAGGGTTTTCTGGGGCTTCCCTCGTAGCTCAGTCAGTAAAGAATCTGCCTGCAATGCAGGAGACCTGGGTTCAATTCCTGGGTTGGGAAGATCCCCTGGAGAAGGAAATAGCAATCCCATGGACAGAGGAGCCTGGTGGGCTACAGTCCACGGGGTCCCAAGAGTTGGACATGACTTAGTGACTAAACCACCACCATCATGTAAATTTTAGGACTATTTATTCTAGTTCTGTGAAAAATGTAATGGGTATTTTGATAGAGATTGAATTAAATCTATAGATTTTTTTGGGTTGTATGGATATTTTAACAATACTTATTCTTCCAATCCAGGATCATCAGATATCTTTTCATTTATTTGTGTCATCTTCAATTTTCTTCATCAGTGTTTTATAGTTTTCACAGTACAGATCTTTCACCTTCTTAGCTAAGCTTTCAACTGGCTTTTTAAAATAACTGCTGCTGCTATGTTTTGAAACTCAGAAATAATAACTTTGAGGCCCTATCTTTCATCATATTTTATAGGCCTATTTTTTCTGCATTCTTTCTTGGTTGAAATTAAACAGTTTTTCTTTTTAATCTATAGCCGTTGGGGGTCATGGTTGTTCACTGGCTGAAGTCATTCCTTAGCTACCTGGAATTTCTGTGACCTGATTTATAAAATACATCATTTCATCACTTTCTTTCATTTATGTATTCACTCAACAGACATTTATTAAGAACTAGGCAGTGGTGGGCACTGAGTTAGATTTTTGAGATAATATGTGGGTAGTAGGTGGTACACAAAGATATATGACTAGGTCCCTGCCTTTCAAGAGTTTGCAATCTAAGCTCATATAGAATCCATATAAGCACTAAAACATATAACACATAGGTAAATAATAGATGCACTGAAGTACCGTGGGGAAATAGTAGAAGAATCAGGAGAGGACACAGCTCAGATCTTGGAGGAAAGGCAGAGTGTCAGAATGTCAAAAATATGATACAGAAGTAGAGAAGGAGGGCATCCCAGCAGGAGAGAATTTTCTTAATATGGACTCCTTCAGTTTTGTCTGACTGAGCCATCATTTGCAGAGCAACTACTAAGGATAAGATACTTGGGACTCTGAGAGATAAAATCATGAATGGGAAATAAGCCCAGAGCATAAAAATGACCAGTCCAGGAGGTCTAGCATCCAAATAATAGACAGAAGTCCTACAAAGAGAGAACAAGAAATATTGATGGGAAGGAAATGAGTTTCTAGACTGTCCTTCAGATTTCCTGATGGGCATGAGTTTTCAGATTGAAAGATATATGTAATGCCCAGTACAATGGACACCAAAGTTCTTCACTGTGAAATTTCAGGATACTGGGGATAATTCTCAAAAGAAAATGTAAGACCTCCAGAAAGAAAAAATAACAAACAACAGGAATCATAAATAACTCTGAACTCGTCAACAAAACTTTTGCCAGTAGTATCACATTAGAGCAATGTTTACAGTTTTCCAAGGAAAATTATTTTTTCCAATGTGAAATTACACATCCAACTAAATTCTTACTGAAATGTGAGGGTAGATCTAAGGTATTTTCAGATATGTGCCCTTTTTCAGGACTATATTTTAAACAGTACTCTATAAACACAAGGGAAAATAACAAGAAGAGAGAAGAGATAGAATCCAGGAAACAGGCTCCAACTTAAGATGATGGTGAAGAGACCTTCTGATGATGAAGAAGGTTTCCCAGATGCATCAGGTACAAAGAGAGTCCTGTCCCAAGAGGATAGACCAGGAGGGCTCTGGAAGAACATCCCCAGGAAGATAAGACAGACGGATGTGTTGATGCACTTGAACATAACCAGAGGAGAGGAGATTTAGATAAATCACGGAGAATTTTGAGATGAACTGGCGATAAACATATAGGAAAGTAAGCAGAGAACACACATGACAGAGTGCAGAAGAAGGGGAAAGTAAATCATAGTAAACAATATGCCTCAGAGGTGAAAAGACTTTACATGATCGAATCATGTAAACACTGAATAGGTGTTTAAGTAGGGTTGTGATATAACTGTATAGAGAGACAGAAAGTACTGTACATGGCTGGAGTGCAGTGGTGGTTAAAGAAAATTAGAGGCTTTTAGGCTGGATAATGCATAAAGTGAAAAATCAACAAAAAGGAAAATAAGATGATTTAAAGATATGGAAATAAAATGAAGCCCAAATACTGAAAGATAAGAAGGTGGAGATGGGACAGACTCCTCATTTCATAATGAACCCAGCAGAAAATAGTCAATCTAACTATGTGTATAACTTGATACACATAAAGTGCCAGATATTTTTAAAGATACTTATGCACAATTCATCACAATTTACCCAGGAGTCTAGGTCTAGGGCATGGTTGCATTTTTAAATAGCATATGATCCAATTAATCAGCAAAGAGAAATGCTTTTGAGGGTCTCTGCTGGCCTACCTGTTTTGATCAGTGATATAATCCTTGTGTCCCTGTGTTTTTAGACCAGAATCCTTCTTTATGTGAACGTGATAACCTACACAAGCTCTAGATATTCTGAGTTTTCCGGTTTATCTTTCCAAAAGGGACTAAATGCCCTAAGAGCTTCAAGAATTTAAACACTGTTAGAAGCACATCCACTTTTCGCCTTTTCATACTGTTATGTGGTTCTTGCAGCAAGAATACTAGAGCGGTTTGCCATTCCCTTCTCCAGTCGACCACGTTTTGTCAGAACTCTCCACTATGACTCATCTTTCTCCGGTGGCCCTGCAAAGCATGGCTCATAGCTTCACTGATTTACACAAGCCTCTTTGCATGCATCACTGACTCAATGGACATGAATTTAAGCAAACTCTGGGTGACAGAGAAGGACAGAGCAGTCTGGCATGTTGCAGCCCATGGGATCGCAAAGAGTCGGACATGACTTAGCAACTGAACAACAGAAACATACCCAAACATTCTCAGCTTGTTCTGCTCTTGAAAAGGCAAAAGCACTTATAGTCCCAAGGATTCATGTAAGGATGTCATGGTCAAGAGAGCCGGGAAACTGTTTCTAAGCACTATGCCTGGTACTTGGTGAAAGCATAATCATATGTTGCATGAGTGAATGAGTACATGAATACATGAATGAGTGAAATATGGCAAGTTCTTCTGAGAGAGCTGACAGGATGGTCCGCATATGCCAGAGTAAAACTTTCACTTCTCCTTTAAATCCAGCAAGGGAAGGACTCAGGTGAAGTTATAAGCCCAAGGGACATAATTAGAAACATTCTATGCACAAATTTCCCATTCCATTTGGAATTAAACCTAGGCCTTTAAGATTGATAGCACCCCCACCCATTAATACACTCTCTGTAACATATCCAGTGGCACGGATAGAGCAATGGTTTTCAAAATTATGTTCTTTACATTCTTTATGTTCTTATTCCATGAAGATACTCCAGACAGATGCCCCGAGTTGCTTCCTGGTCCCTCTTCTCTGCTTAGTCAGGGTGACCCTGCTTTCACCATTTTTTACACATGAGAGTTCCATCCCACAGGACATCTCTACCACTTCCAATGTCTGAAACCACTGATGCAGAAATGTGCTGCTCTAGCAGAGCGGCGTCCTACTTCTTGTGTATTTTCTGGAGAGGCTGGAACAGAAATGCAGTCTCACCGCACAGTGGACAGCAAGGGAGCAGATTTAATTAGAGCTGCAAAGAGATGTGGGCCCCTCAGCTGACACCTGGGTTTTATAAACAAGTGCATAAGCACCAGCGCACACGCACACCTGATTAGGCACCCAGTGGGTAAAGTACATCCTTATTTATCAGTACATAAATGTAATGTTTATCACAAATCCACAATGCTGTCTAAATGAACAAAACCTGATCAAATACAAGTAATTTGTACTTGTTCCCAAGAACATAGTAAAACTATTGCTCAGCTATTTTAAGTCCAAACTTGGGCAATTATAAGACTCTGCCTTTCTCTATTTTCTCCCCTGAATGACGCAGAAATTTCAGAGAGGGTTTGACAGGGTGTGCGGGTGTGTGGTCAATAGGCATTCTCTATTCTCTGCTGGCATCAGCTGCTATTTAAATTGTCTTGCCTACCCTTTGGAAATTGGACGTTATGCCCATGACTTCTGCTACTGCCTGAGCTCCTAACATGGGTTCAAGCTTCTTAGAGTTCATTGGGCCTCTCAGCCACTTCTAAGCCCCCTTGGGGCTGCACACTTCCAGCTGTCACCATATGGCTGGAAGCCTGAGAGAAACCCAAAGAGGTATCTTATGCCTTCTCATGCCTTAGCTCATTTATTTTATTCCTCTCTTGACACTGTCCAGTGAAATGCATACACAAGGCTTCTGCCACCATGAATTCTCGAATGGAAATCAGGCATCACTGCATTCTGTCCAATCTGTTATTTAGCCAACACACACTCCAGAATGATCGGTTGCTCTGATTGGCTATCTCTTCTAATTGGCCAATCTTTGTGCTATTCTGGTTGTTAAACACCTAGAATGATGACTATACTCTCAAATCTCTGAAACGACAGGAAGCTCAGTCACCTCCTTTCTCTCCTAGATGTTGGGACTGGAGCTGAAGTCTCATGTCTGTATTCTGCTGTTGCTTTTTCTTCAAGGTAACTATTTCCCCTAGCCTAGATAACCTTTATCTAGTCCCTAGGATAGGGCACCGTGACTTGTTCCCCAATTTCTTTCCATTCTATTGTCTACAGCACAAACCCTATGTCCAAATTCCTTTGGGGCTTGGCCTCTTGCAGCTCAAAGGAAACTTGAATATCAAAACCCTTGTCTATATAGATTATTTTCTTTGTAGTGAGGGTGAGATTTTATTTTTAGAGATTCAAAATGAAGCACTGACTGCTTATTCTCTTTTTGTATTCTTGGTATAAAACCCCACATGTTCTCTGAAGCAATGCTTGCTACTGACTGCATAGGAGAGGAAGTCACCGGTAGTTACTTGCTCAGCTGTGTCCGACTCTTTGTGACCCCGTGGACTGTAGCCCTCCAGTCTCCTCTGTCCATGGAATTCTCCAGACAAGACTATTGGAGTGGGTAGTCATTCCCTTCTCCAGGGGATTTTCCCAACTCAAGGATCGAACCTGGGTCTCCTGCATTGCAGCCAGATTCTTTACTGTCTGAGGCACCAGGGAAGCCCCAGAGAGGAGGCTGGACCCTGGCTAATATCTCAAAATTTGATCTTGCCACACCAGTAAGAGTGATGGGCCTATCCAGTCCTTTTTTTTTTTTTTCCAAATACAGAAGAAGGCCAAGAAATCAGAGAGAAGCAATGGGCCATGGTACCCTTCAAAGTCCTGTTAAGAGTAGAGAAGTTTATAATGTGACTCGGGGTCATGAGTAAATGGTTCCTGCACCACAGTAAAGAGTCAGGGTAACGACAGAAGGATGGCTTTCTTATACAGACTCAATGAAGAGTTCCAGCAGGGAGGGAATCTGATGCTTTTTCAGACACAAAATTATTTTGCAATTCCAAATAGAATCCCAGTACCCTTTACACCATACCCTGATATCACACACAATAATGAGACTTCGGTTCAGTTTTTCTTAGAACCCAGGATGCTTCTTTTCATTTTACAAAAACTGAATCATATACTACACATTCTGCTTATTAATTTATAAAACAGGCTGTGACTAGACCGATCTATGGAGAACCACTAAATACACATAAGTGGAAGACCACTTAAAGACACATAAATACACATAAGATCACTTTTGTGATCAAGCAGATCACAAAAGTGTGTCATCGTAAGCATCTCTGTACCTAGACCCTGGACATAGCCAGGTGGTAGGACTGCTGAATACCTTACACAGTAGAACAAGTTGTTTCTGGGCAATGAAATGACCTGGAAGCATAAAAGCAAACAAGCCCGACCACTCTTTGTCCTGGGCCTCTCAGACTTGTCAGATTTCTCACCTGCTCAAGCTGCAAACCACTGGCTTCTCCCTGGAGGAAGAAGAGGAACACTAGAGGCTATGCTTGGTCAGAGGTATCCTAGTCAACACGGTTCTCATACCCTTTTGATGCTGGATACAGCTGTGAATAGAACTCAGTGGTGCCTGTGAGTTCTCTGTCATTTTTGTAAAAAAAAAAAACTGGAGTATAATTGCTTTGCAATGCGGTGCTAGCTTCTGCAGCACAACGGTGTGAGTGGGCTCTGTGTGGAACATGTGACCCCTCCCTCCGGCCTTCCTGCCCCCTCTGCATGTCGCCCTCCAGCCCAGCAGAGAGCACGGAGCTGGGCTCCTTGTGCTAACAGCAGCTTCCCACGAGCGATCTATGGGGCTTCCCGCATAGCTCAGTCGGTAAAGAATCCGCCTGCAATGCCAGAGACCCGGGTGCAATTCCTGGGTCCAGAAGATCCCCTGGAGAAGGAAGTGGCAGCCCACTCCAGTATGCTTGCCTGGAGAATCCCATGGACAGAGGAGCCTCGTGGGCTACAGTCCATGGGGTCGCAAAGAGTCGGACACGACTGAGCCACTAAACCACCACCACCAATGTATATACGTGAGTGCTACTCTCTCAGCCTGGCCCAGCCTCTCCTTTTCCTGCCACACCCATGTGTATTTCTGTCACTTTTGAACCCAGTCTTCTCAAATCTGGGCCAAAGACCCTGTGATTTGGGGCAGATTGCTTCATCTCCCCAAGCCTCAATTTCATCTATGAAATGGATAATAAAGATAGCATCCTTATAAATTCTGGGAACTTAGCAAAGCGTGAGGCCAGAGAAAGTGCTTTGTTAGGTACTATTACTAATACTATTAACCTGTCATTTTCCACATGGAATTTGGTATGTGACTATGTCAATAACTATTCATTGGCATAATCCTTTAATGGCTGAATGGTCTTCCATTTTATGAGAGCCCCCCTTGGACAGAGGGGCCTGGTGGGCTACAGTTCATTAGGTTGCAAAGAGTTGACAACAACTAAAGTGACATGTGCATGGTTTATTTAACTAGTCAAATATTGGGGGTTATTGAGACTGTGTTGTCTATTATCCTTTTAGGTAAAGTTAGCTGATTAAATATATGTATCTATATGCACTCCCTCCCCAAACCTCTCAAAAACTACAGGGAAGGGATTTTTTTAAAGGCACAAACTCATTGGAATGAGAACAGGAGTGGAAGCACTAACAATAGAATTATGGAAGCAGAAAAATAAATAATTAAGCACACCCAAGAAAATGGAGTCTTAAGTCAGCAGAAGGGAAAGCTAAGAACTAAACCTTTCTACGTCTCAGAATTCCCCTAAAGCTTGGGAATCGGTGGCACCAAATAGCTATGGAAGCTGAGATGAAAAAAGATGCAAAAACAAAACGGATTACTTGAAAGTCTGTTTCAGAAGCAACCATACTCAGATCCCTTCGTCACTCTCAGAAAACCACTCATTTGCTACCTTGGCCAAAGACTGAAGGATTCTTCCCTAGAGAGAGTAAAACAGGAATTCACCAGGACACAGCACAACTAAAGGTGGGGTTTTCATATGGAACTGAGTGAGGCAAACGGATGCTAAGTTCCTCAGGATTCTTTTCCCTCTGCAGCCAGCCCTGCTCCCTCCACACTGAAGGTTGGAGGTTAGAATCTTCTCTGTGGCACCTGAACAACCCAAGAGGAAAGACTTAAAGACCTGGCATCAGAGGTTTCTCACCTCAACTATCTGCTAGGCCATCCGATGGCAAAGGTCATGGTTGCCAGTTCCCTCCACAAGGACCACAGCTTCCAACCATCCTTTCCTTGACAAATCCTTTCCTTGACAAATAAAAAGGAAAATTCATAAAACAAAAAGTATCTCTTGGAAATTAACAACATAATGGCAAAAATGAAAATGAAGAACTCAGTGGAAGAGCTGGAATATAAGAAAAAATTCCAGAACTAGTAGTAAAAAAAAAAAAAAAAAAGATTGTAAATGAGAAAGTTTTTTTTTTAAATCTATTTCAGAAAATTATTTGGTGGAAATATTTGAAAGAAAGATTTTAAACTATATAAGCCAACAGATTTCATAGTATTGGATACAAGCAAAAAAGAATTCAATTCCCAAAAGGTTTTGTACCTTTAAAATACAGAAAACAGGAAAAGTTTATTCTCAAGTACCAGAACATCTAGGTAGACAGCAAGTACTGGAACTCAATTAGTGATCTTTCTAAATTAAGTAAATTTGATGCCTAGCACCTGCAAAGTTAAAAATCTTTTACATGAGGCACATTGGCAAATCATGATTTCAAGGCACCTATTTTCAATGAGAGCTTAAAAGGCCTAAGCCAAAAATGAAGACCAGGGCAAAGAACAGCCTCTTTATGTAAATCTTTCCAGCTAATCTTCACAAACTCCAGAAAGGGTGAGGTGGAGTAAACGAACTCTCAGCTCCTGTGGCTGCTTCTAGGACTACTTGGATTCAGCCATGAGAAATTACTGACCAGCAGATGCAACTTGCCTTTTGCCTTTATTCTTTGTATTGGTAAGATTCACATGGAATGTCCTTGCGGTTCCACATACTGTTCGGTGCTCAGAGTATTTTGACAAGATCAAGTATACCCTAGCAAAATGAAACGGAAAATTGTGGCAATCAAGAAGAAATCCTAGACCAAGTATTTAACTTTCCCTAAAATATACAGGAATTGAGGGTAAAATGTTCTAAAATTATCTGCTTTAGTTTATTTCTAATCTTAATCTGTGCCTCAGCCTTGCAGAGGGAGGCAGAAAGCTGCAACTGTCAAGTAAATCTGACACAGGTATATTAATAACTACCCCTTGATACTCAGGAGAATTCTTAGTGAAACTGCTAGGTGGTATTTGGTGGGGTGGGGGGCTCCAAGGAGCTCTGGTTTGTTGTTGTTGTTGTTGTTATGTTTCAGTGCAGAAAGAATTCAGCAAGAGGCAAAGTGATAGATAAGAAGTGATTTACTAGATAGATTAGGATTCTTGTGAGGTTTACAAGCAGGCATATGAGAGGGTCCCTTGCCCTGAGAACTTAGGGGGCCACAGTTTTATAATCAAAGGAAAAATGGGGAGGGGGGAAAAGGCCATCTTCTTCCTCATTTTTGAGTGGACATCATGCTTCCATCATCAGTTCGTCTTCCACATTGGGCAGGGGGGTTTTCTTGTCCTTACATGATCAAGTTGGGACTGTCATGGTGTAATGGAAAGTGGAGGTGA
The DNA here is from genome assembly GCF_019320065.1 of Cervus canadensis. Classification (NCBI taxonomy): domain Eukaryota; kingdom Metazoa; phylum Chordata; class Mammalia; order Artiodactyla; family Cervidae; genus Cervus; species Cervus canadensis. The sequence continues at coordinate 14,593,446 of NC_057389.1, forward strand.
AGTCACTCAGTTGTGTCCGACTTTTTGCGACCCCATGGGCTGTAGTCTACCAGGCTCCTCCGTCCATGGGATTTTCCAGGCAAGAACACTGGAGTGGGTTGCCATTATGAGCCAAAAATCCATCACACATGCTATAGATGGTAAATCAGCTCAGGTTTTAGTACACTGTCGCCTTTTGCTTATATTTTTGTTTTTAGTGCACACAAAGGAGCATGTCCTCGGAATCATTAACTTATTAAGCTCACTGGGTAGGATGTGGGTCTCATACCAGCATTGTTTTATTATTTAAGGGCGTTTGTTATATTTCCATTAAACTGTTTTGTTGCTAAGTAAGCCTTCTTGGTTTTCAGTTAAGCAAACCTGCTTTTTATTTTGAGTAATCATTAACTTACAGGGGTTTCCCATATTTTCTTTTTATTTACTATCCCCTAGTCAGATTAACTATTTAGCCACTTACTTTGTCCCTTTACTCTGTCCCTATCACTGGCATCCTCTTCACAGACCTTGCCATGACGAAGAGGCTTGCACAATTCAATGAAGCTATGAGCCATGCCATGCTCATAAGATCATAGCACCCAGCCCCATCACTTCATGGCAAATGGAAGGGAGAAAAGTGGAAGCAGTGACAGATTTTATTTTATCAGGCTCCAATATCACTGCAGACAGTGACTGTAGCCATGAAATTCAAAGATGCTTGCTCCTTGGAACGAAAGCTGTGACAAACCTAGACAGCATATTATAAAGCAGAGGTATCACTTTACCAACAAAGATGCATATAATCAAAGGTATGGTTTTTCCAATAGTCATGTATGAATGTAAGAGCTGGACTATAAAGAAGGCTGAGCACCAAAGAAATGATGTTTTCAAACTGTAGTGCTGGAGAACACTCTTCAGAGTCCCTTGGACTGCAAGGAGATCAAACCAGGCAATCCTAAAGGAAATCAACCCTGAATATTCACTGAAAGGACTGATGCTGAAGCTGAAAGTTCAATACTCTGGCCACCTGATTCGAAGAGCTGGCTCACTGGAAAAGACCCTGATGCTGGGAAAGATTGAGGGCAGGAGGAGAAGGGGACAAGAGAGGATGAGATGGTTAGATGATAGCATCACAGAGTCAATGAGCATGAATTTGAGCAGACTCTGGGAGATAACAGGGGACAGAGGAGCCTGGTATGCTTCAGTCCATGAGGCCTCAGACAGTCAGACATGACTTAGCAACTGAACAACAGCAGCGTCAGTAGCACGCTCTGTGACACATAATTCAATCACAATCTCCAGGTGTAAGGCCACGGCATTAATGCTGTCTAAAAGCTACTTAAATGACCCTAATGGACAGAAAGAACTGAAAACCGCTGACAATCACATCTATAATTTGGGCTAAAAACACTTTGAAACTCATGCTTTGGATCAGCTATTCATATTTCTTTCAAAGCTGGTAATTGCTAAATATCTACTTACTCTGAAGCTATCTAGATATAGTGTCCAAATAGGTGACCATACTTTGTTAAAGTGGTTTCATAGCTAGCACCTGGTTCTATTCTCTAGTTTCTCAGCAATAAGGTGTAATAAGCCGAGGGTTGGAATGGGGAGAGAGGAACCCAGAATATCTTTCTTGGGATGCCTGAATGATTCAAAGCAAAATAGCAAAATAAGTAAGATTTCTATTGGATTGTTTGGATAACAATCCTATACCTGTGTGGGTGTGCTTAGTCGCATCGTAATGGGAAAGACTTTAAAATTTACTGTCAGGGCATTAAATTGGGGTCTAACATTGATAAGCTCAGGAAATAAACATGTGCTATTTTACTCTTTGTGAGAGGGCCAGAGTCTTACAGTGATGTGAGAGCAAAATGATCACTTCGACTTAATGACTGTCTTCCTAATTGGATCCAGGGAAGATATATATATATATATACATATAATTTTTTCCTTTGAGTAATTACTCTGTATTTTTCCCCCAGGTTCAGTGGCATTTTCTCTGGAGAGATAATAATAGAGTTAGTGTAATAGTGGAAAATAACCTCAGGCAGTCTATTTGAAAGGTGGGGGTTGGGGGTGGAGAAGCAAGCAATGAGAAGATAGAGAAGATAAGGTGATGAAGAAGACAATGGTCATGATGGCAAAAACAAAAAAAGAGGAACAGAAGGAAAGGGAGTAGGAGAAGCAACAGCAGGACAGGAGCCAACACTAGTTGAGGGTCTTTCAGAGTTTCCTATGTCCTCCAAGGGTATTGGTTAAAGTTTGCAGATTCCTGGGCCCCATGTTATCCAAGAATCAGAGTGGGAAGGGGGACACCCAGCAATCTGCATTTTAGACAAGCAGCTGAGATGAGCTTTATGCAAAGTAAACTGTTTGAAAGTTACTGGCCTAAGATATACCTGGTACCAATGGTCAGGGATGCTGTTCGATTTAATCTATCTATTTTTTGAGCTCCCGGTCTTTCCAGAGCAACAAAGGATAATCATTTTTTTCAGGTAATATAAACCCAGGAACATAGTGTTTCTAGGATTAATCTCAAACCATGGGCAGTTCTCTTTGCTGCAACATCAAGAGAATGACCAGAGAAGACAAAGAGGTAATCGTAATAGTTAGCCTTTACTGAGCACTGACCATGTGGCAAGCCCTGTTCTAAAAGATTTACATGACTGAGTCACCTCCAGCTCTTATGAAGAGTAGCCAGTATTATTTCCCCTGGGGCACAGATAAGGAAGCTGAAGTTTCAGGTTAAGGAAACTGTGCTAAACAACAGTGCCAGTAAGGGGCAGGGGGACTCTTACCCTCAACTGCTTAAACTGCTGCTGCTGCTGCTAAGTCGCTTCAGTCGTGTCCAACTCTGAGACCCCATAGATGGCAGCCCGTCAGGCTCCCCCCATCCCTGGGATTCTCCAGGCAAGAACACTGGAGTGGGTTGCCATTTCCTTCTCCAATGCATGAAAGTGAAAAGTGAAAGTGAAGTCGCTCAGTCGTGTCCGACTCTTCGAGACCCCATGGACTGCAGCCCACCAGGCTCCTCCGTCCATGGGATCTTCCAGGCAAGAGTATTCAAACTACTGAACATCAAAATATTCCATGAAATGAAGACAGAAGTACTGCAGGCCTGAGTTCTCCTTTCAGCTCTATCAGATCAATTAGGCAAACTCTGGTGGACTCAGCCTGTGACTTAGGTTACAAGTCTGTAAAATGGAATTGGTGATACTGGTGTAATGAGAAGCTGGTAAATGTTAACTCCTTATGAAGAGCATACAGTACTATATAAATGCCAGTTATCATTATATTCCGGTAATCATGGTGCACATGGGCCAGATCTAAACCTTCCCAGATGAAGTAAAGAAATAGAAATGAAGTGACTGTGTTATTGTTCAATCACACAGGTAGAATCACAGGCAGGTTCTAATAGCAGGAGGGCAAAATGGAGGGGTGAAGTCACGTTTTCTAAAAGGTGCGCTTTTGACTGTTGTCTATGCATGCCTCAAGGCCTGCCTGTCACTCTCGATACTGACTGTAGGATCCACCGGGCTCAAGCTTTCACAATACATTGCCATCACATTTCACACATCAAGTCAATATAGTACCTAACTTTTTTAAAGTGCCATTTTTAGAGACTGTGTTTGGAGGAGCAATTTTCTAGTCTTTCTAGCTCTTCCCATTAGCCTAAACTCAGCGATTATTTTCCACCATGAAATCACATGCCAAGAGCTCAAAGAGGAAGGAGCTGGTACCCTGGTCACGCCAGCTGCATGAGTCACAGGTAACTCACTTCAGTTCAGTTCAGTCGCTCAGTCGTGTCCGACTCTTTGCGACCCCATGAATAGCAGCACCCCAGGCCTCCCTGTCCATCACCAACACCCGGAGCTTACTCAAACTCATGCCCATTGAGTTGGTGATGCCATCCAACCATCTCATCCTCTGTAGTCCCCCTCTCCTCCTGCCCCCAATCCCTCCCAGCATCAGGGTCTTTTCCAATGAGTCAACTCTTTGCATGAGGTGGCCAAAGTATTGGAGTTTCAGCTTCAGCATCAGTCCTTCCAATGAACACCCAGGATTGATCTCCTTTAGGATGGACTGGTTGGATCTCCTTGCAGTCTAAGGGACTCCCAAGAGTCTTCTCCAACACCACAGTTCAAAAGCATCAATTTTTCGGTGCTCAGCTTTCCTCACAGTCCAAGTCTCACATCCATACATGACCACTGGAAAAACCATAGCCTTGACCAGACGGAGCTTTGTTGGCAAAATAATGTCTCTGCTTTTTAATATGCCATCTAGGTTGGTCATAACTTTCCTTCCAAGGAGTAAGCGTCTTTTAATTTCATGGCTGCAATCACCATCTGCAGTGATATTGGAACCCAGAAAAATAAAGTCAGCCACTGTTTGCACTGTTTCCCCATCTATTTCCCATGAAGTGATGGGACCGGATGCCATGATCTTAGTTTTCTGAATACTGAGCTTTAAGCCAACTTTTTCACTCTCCTCTTTCACTTTCATCAAGAGGCTCTTTAGTTCTTCTTCACTTTCTGCCATAAGGGTGGTGTCATCTGCATATCTGAGGTTATTGATATTTCTCCTGGCAATCTTGATTCCAGCTTGTGCTTCTTCCAGCCCAGCGTTTCTCATGATGTACTCTGCATATAAGTTAAATAAAAAGTTAACTCACTTCACTCTTCTGCATTTCAGCTTGCTGGAGCCCATCAAATCTGTCTTGTTTCTCTAAGCAGGATTACGGGAAAAATCTACTGAGAATATGCAAGACTATGATTGAAAGAAATAAGAGGAGGGGAGCATGTTGGAGTAGGAGAAGAGAAGTGAATGATATGTGAATCAGGTGCCAGAGCCAGGAAGGTTTAAGCTCAGAAATCACACAATCCATGTGCTTCCACAACCGTACCACGTCCTCCCCACTGGAAAAACGTTCTGATAGCAAACTGTGGCATAACTAAGGTGCTATTTTCTCAATAAAAGTAACTCATTAACTTGCACTAGGTATATCATATAACTGCATCAGGTAAGTTACCATTACAGCCCTTTTTACATGTGAAAAAGAAAGCACACAAGGGTCAAAGCCATGACCAAACATCCCAAGGGAATAAAAGTGGCTGAACTGGGATTCTACCCCAGACGGTCTGGCCCCAGAGCCTGCTCTTGCCTCTGCACTTACTGTTTTTCAAAAGAGTGTCCACGTCGAGTTTGGGATCCGTTTGTCAAATGCTGTCAGTTTTCCAGTCAACTCTCAATTCACCTTGCAAATAAAATTAAAGGCACTGCTTCTGCTTTTTCTCGTGATAAAGCACCAGGAAAGAAGAAACTGGATCACCAGCCACTGCCCTCCACAGACCACTTTCTCAAAGCTATTTTCCCCAAGCTTTCCCAGTGACAAGGCCGCGTATTTCCCCAAGTGTGGGTGTGGCCCCACCCCAGAATCCTGATCAACCTGAAGAGTCAAAATAACATGAAGAGCCTAAATTGACTCCTTCACCTTGCTAACATCTGTTCCATCTCCCCTACCAACACCCACGCACCCACCCACCCTCCCCTACACACACATACACACACACACAAGTCCATCTCTTTCTCAAATTTGTGGGCTGGGAAGGAACTCTTGCCACAATTATTTCTGCACCGAAATATTCTTTCTCAAATAGTAATTTTGTAGTGGAGAATAATCTGGATAATGCCACTTAACTCAAGTGATTAGAGATAGCATCTCTAGTAATTTAGAAGTGGATATCTGTACCTCCTGATACCAGCAATGAAACTGACATAACATCACTTCCTGGGATGTAACTTTCTTCCTGGGATATAACAACCCAGACCTGGCCAACACACGTGTGCTTAAGATATTGGACCTGTTGTCCTCTTCCTTGTTGAGTAAAGAGCTGTGGCTGCAGTGTGACCGGGTTTGGACAATGCAGGAAAGAGTCTGCCGGAGGCTTCAGGGAAAAGGGTACAGACACAAATGCTCAGTAGAGACAGGCAGATACCACAACTGATGGAGTAAGTCAAGCGTAAGACAAAGTTTTCTTCAATCTCTGATTCCTCCTGCTCTGCTTTGTTTTCCTACTTTTGACAGAGTATCAAGGATACCTAAACTTTATCATAAGGAAAAAAAAAGTGGAGGTAAACATAATTGCAGAAATATACACTTTGTCTCAGTGTCTGATAATGGTAGGAATTCAGACCCGTATTTCTTAGTCTTTTTTTTTTTTTATGTCTTTTTTAAGAAGCCAGAAAAGCAGATTTGCATTAGACAACTTCCAACTTTAAGTGTTAGAAATCAGCTCAGAATTTTAGAGTAATGTGCTGTGGACCGATTCTACTTTCACAGACTTGTTTTCTCTTTGCAGTCAGTTAGTGGTGCTCAAAGAGGCCTGGGAAGGCAGCTGAGGACAGAGACATCCGTGCTAGGGTGGGACGAAATCTAAGATCCCCCAGCATCAGTTGTAGGATTGGTTATCTTCAGGTTATCTTTCTAACAGAGCCACTGAGGGATAAAGGACAGTAATAGATTGAACCTAACTTTTCCTTTGCTTCTCATCTCCTTCCAGTGAATGCTGGGATTAATCTGCCTGTTGTTTAAATAAACGTAATCCTTGAAGGACTGCACTGAAGCTGTTGTAAATAGGAAAGGAAAAGCAGGCCTCAAACAATTGTTTCTAACTATGGTTCTAAGAGTGGACCAACCCTGATCCCAGATATGACAAGTGAGAAATACATTCAGTAAGACTGAAAAGCCATCTCCTGGCATGTGGAATAATAAATAATGAGGATCACAAGGTACAAGGGCCCATGGAAGTGAAATTATTTCCATTTTCTCAAATTGGATATTATTAATATACTTCGGTTCTTTTCATCACGGCTTCAACAATTATTTTTGCACTGAAATATTCTTTCACAAACAGTAATTTTGTAGTGGAGAATAATCTGGATAATGCCACTTTATTCAAGTGATTAGAGATAGCATCTCTAGTAATTTAGACATGTGGATATCTGTACCTCTTGATACCAGCAGTGAAAATGACATAACATCACTTCCTACTAAAAAAAAAATGCATAATTCTATTCTAATCATGAGAAACTTGAAGAAGCTCTTTAGAATAGCTAATAATAGTATATCAATGGTAATGTCTTGGTTTAGCTAACTAGTACTATAGATATATAATATGGGAAAACTGAGTGAAAGATATATGAGCCCTATATACTGTTTTTACAACTTTTTGTAAATCTAAAATTACTTCAAGATGAAAAGCTAGAAAAGATCTTGTGTTTATAACCTCACCCTTAAGTCTTTTTTAAACAATTTAAAAGGATTTAAATCTACTACATTCTGTATTTATATTGCTTAAATTAACTAATTCAACATCGGTATTTGCTTTTAAATGTTGAATGATGCTTCAATGCATGAACCACAGGAGAGATAATACCACAGAATGGGAAAATAGGGATTGTCAATGACTATTTTTTACTTGCTTCCTGTCTGCTGAAGGGCATGGTGATTGTTTATGCTTCTAGACATTTTTTTCTTCTTTTATTATGGGAACTTCCTTTTGTTTCTAAACACTTTTCCTTTCTTTGTTATACAAACCTCCACTTCACCCTTTCTTTGGAGAATTGCTCTTTCCTTACTGAAAACGCTGAAATAATGATGTAACTACAAGTCATACTAAAGCTAATACCCTCCTTACACGTTCAAATACAGTGTTGGTCACATGGTCTACATCTAGCCAGTCAGAACACACTGACTGGCCCAGGGAGAAGGTATCAGTATCAGTCAAGCCTCGCACCCATAGTTTTGCTCTGGGACTTTCACGCTGAGAACTGAAAGGAAGTCCTCTTTTCCCCCTTATATTATGAACTCAAAAGCTGTGGTCTCAGAAGCGGCAATGGTCACATATGTCACCCTGTGGAAACGCCTGAGAAATGAGAACTATGAAGATGTAGAAGCTGAGAAATGAGAGAGGGGATGAGGAGGGCACTTGATAAAAGCTATTTAAGTCTCTGATTCTAGTCTCTTGGGCCAGTTCTATATTTCATTTTTTTCATGCTTTAATAACATAACCCAATATATTTCCCTTCTCCTGCTTAAGCTAGTTTTAGTTAGGACACAGCTCTTTGTCTTTTGAAACCAAAATAAGTTTGATTCATCCATGATGACTTTTGTTGTATACCTCTACTACCTGGGACTAATTCAAGGGGAGGGGACAGATAATATGGGTAAATATCAATGAAGAATAAATTCATTATAAAAGGGAGACACCTGAACCAGTGTCAAATATTACTGAAGAATATTAGAAGGCAGAATAAAGATCAGTGCTGAAAGATGAGCTGGTCAAAAATTCTCAGTTCCAAGGATGAAAAGAAAGTAGGTTTTATGAACTAGATCAGTGGACGATCACCAGTTTCAGATAAAATTATTAAAGTTTTGGTTTGAATTACTCACAAAATAAATTTTGATCACTGACACCCAGCATGACACGGAGAGAGTCAATCCTATAGCAACTGTATATCTAGACTTCCACATAACACGTAACAAGGTCTTCTGCTACCCTCTTGAACAGTCACTGGTGAGGGAAAGTTGAAACTGCTTCTAAAGCATACTATTATTAAATTAACTTGTAAGAAAGTTTCTAGTAGTTCTATCTTTTCTCTTTCAATAAATTAACTAAATCTTTTTATTAATAACCTGAACAAAGCTAATAGAAAGCTAACTTCATCTGTATATAGCATAAAGCTCAGAACAAATCAGTGAATGATAAAATCAAGATTCCCAACATCCTGCATCCATATACACAGATAACAAGAACCCCAAAACTGCAAATCAGGGTGGAAATGTGGCTTAATAGCAGCACATGTGCCTATAAATAGAGATTATTGTAAGCTATTTGTTCAACAAAGAAAAAGTAAAGCTTAATTCAGTTTTATGCTATCGTGGCAGAGGGATAGTTTCCATAAAGAGGTGAAATGCTTGCTCTAATCAACACAGCTTTGGCCAACTGTATTATATTTAATTCTTGGTACCACATTTTTAAAAGTATGTTTAAAAGATCCTGTTCAGACAAGAGTAACCAGAATGCAAAATCATGAAAACAGATTGAGAATGTTTAACCTAAAGTAAGAGAACTTAGACAAGACATAATAAATCTGTCTTCCAAATCAGAAAAGCTGTCACACACAAAAAAGAACTTAATACCTACCAGTGTGGTGCAGTAGGGAAAAAATAGCATGACTGGAGGAAAACAATGAGCAAAAATTTGTGTCATTATAAGGAAAGGTTTTGTAACCATTTGAGCTAACCCAAACCAAAAAACAGGCTGTTTTGGGAGAGACCCTGAATTACCTACTTGATAGAAATATTCCTTTCTAAAAATTTCCAATTTTATTGGCATATAGTTGATTTACAATGTTGTGTTAGTTTCAGATATACAGCAACGTGACTCAGTTATACATACACATTTATTTCCTGAGATTCTTTTCTCACATAGGTTATCACAGAGTATTGAGTAGAGTTCCCTGTACTACACTGCAGGTCCTTGCTGGTTCTGTGACTTACACATAGTCGTGTGTGTGCATTCATCCAAAGCTCCTGACTTACCCCCTCCATTTCCACTTTGGTAACCGTAAGTTTTTTCTCGCTATCTGTAAGTATGCTTCCGTTCTGTAAATAAGTCCATTTTTATCTTTATTTGTGTATTAGATTCCATACATGAGTAATATCACATGCATACCTTTCTCTGTCTGAGTTACTTCCCTTGTTAGGGTGATCTCTAGACTGATGGTGTTATTTTGTTTTCTATAGGTAAGTAATATTTCATCGTTTATTTGCACCATGTATTTTTTATCCACTTAAATCAGTAAAATTTGAAGTCACAGCTGACACTACAGAAATTAAAAGAATCATGAGACTACTACAAATAACTACATACCAAAAGATGGACAACCTGGAAGAAATAGACAAATTCTTTAAAAAGATAAAACCTTCCAGGACTGAACCAGGAAGAAATAGAAAATATGAACAGACCAAGCCCAAGTACTGAAATTGACACAGTGATTTAAAAACTTCCAACAAACAAAAGTCTAGGAAAAGATAGCTTCACAGGTGAATTCTATTAAACATTTAGAGAAAATTTAACACCTATCCTTCTGAAACTCTTCCAAAAATCACAGAGGAAGGAATACTCAAGCTCATTCTGTGAGGCCACCATTAGCTTGATACCAAAACCAAAGATAACACACAAAGAAGAAAATTATAGGCCAATATCACTGATGAACATAGATGCAAAAATACTCAACAAAACTGAATCCAACAATACACTAAAAGGATCATATACCACAATCGAGTGGCATTTATCTCAGGGATGCAAGAATTCTTTAATATCCACGAATCAATCAGTGTGAAACACCACATTAACAAACTGAAGAATGAAAACCATATGATCATCTCAACAGATGCACAAAAAGCTTTTGACAAAATTCAACACCCATTCATGATAAAAATCTCTCCAGAAAGTGAGAACAGAGGAAACTTATCCCAACACAAAAAAGGTCATATATGACAAGCCCATAGTTAATGTCGTTCTCAATGGTGAAAAGGAATATTCCTTAGGAGTTTCATATATTTAAGACGTGTTAACTAGATCAATGCTTCTCAAACTTTAATTGTATATGAATCAACATGGACTCATTAGAAAAACCAGTTCTGATTCAGTAGTGTCGGGGTGGGGGCTGATAGACCAAATAAATTTCTAAAAAGCTCCAAAGTGATGCCTATCATGTAGTATGTGAACCACACTCTGAGAAGCAAGGAACCAGATAACTGTTAAGGTTACTTTTTGATACTGACAGTCTATAATTTTCACTAAAAAAAAAATACACTTCAGGAACAGCTAAAGCAATTATATTCTGTATTTTCCATATGAAAATGGTGGTGTTTGAGAGCACAGAGGAAGCAGGAGCATTGCCTGGAAACGGAAGAAGCCATATTTCAAAACTTTCTCAGTAAATTTAAATTTTTAAGGAACCCATTCTAAAGTAAAAAAAGAAATGTCAATGAATATTTGTATATGACTACATTTAATTATCTACTTTCACTAGGAGTGACAAGTCATGTTCAATAATGGGAATTAATAGCACTCATTTCTTCAATTTTAATAATTCAACTTTGTATTAAATTCAATATTCTGTTTGTCCAGTTCACTCACTAAGTCCTTTACTCATCCACTCTGGAGCCTTTCGGTGTACAGACTTTGCTTCATTATCCTCTTACCTTCATTCCTGTAGATTAGAAATTCCTAGCCTGTAGGATTATAGATGTGCCTCAAGATATCTGGTCTTTTCACCCTTTGGGAGGGCTCCTGGGGAGAAGACACAACCAGATCGGCAATTAGTCAATCATGATTAGTGAGTGACACCTAGCACTCTTTGGTTTGGCCTCAAGGGAGTGAGCTCAGCCAAGCTGGGTGTCTATCTTGCTATCACCTTCAGCAACTTGCTGCAAGCATGTCTGTTTTTATCTTAGGAGAAGGAATTATGGATCTGTTGGAGAAGTTCATGTCCTAAGTGCTTAATTAGCATAGCAGCCCCACCAAAATTTGGCCACAGGAGGTTAGACAATAAGAAGCTTTTGGCAGGTATATCTTTAGGGAATGGCACCAATGTCAAGTCTTCCCATGCATTAAATACCTTTATCCATTTGTGGCAAAATAGGCTCATGGTAACATTTCTAAAAGGCACATGTATTTTTCAATTTAGAAAAATGATTTTGTAATACTTTATACAATTTAGGTTAATTCTAAATTTACGGCAACTTCTTATGAAATTCCAAAGGTAAATTTAGCAAGGATCTAAAAGGAAGACTTGCTATATTTAAGATCAAATGTTGCAAATTTTTAATGATTGTAAAAGTTGTTTCAAAATTTTTATTCTCTTCTACAAAATTTTTTTTTCATTGACAGTGGCCATAAACAATTCAAAAAGATCGACACTGTAATGTTTTGATTAGAAATGATCTAGACTTTCAAGCATAAAATCTGAGATTAAACAGTTACATTGGTGGAAGTATATTTACAGTTCTTAATGTTATCTATATTCAATTTTAATATATTGTTCCAAATATTATATTTTATTTTCTTGTCAAAACTGTATCACACTTTTTAAAATGCAAAAAATAGCTTTAGTAAGTGCTGTACAGATATTCCCAAATGTCTTCCAGCTTACCCTGTGTGTCATGCAAATATTATAATTTTCTATTTGGTAAAAAAAATACTGCTATAGGTAGATTTCCCTCTATAATATGTTCTGTTACCAAATATCTCTAGTATAATTACAGACTAATTAATCATATACTTGTCTTAGTATATAGCTACTATTACCCAAAGAAAACATGAAGTCTACATACAACTGGAAAATGTTAGACCTAATTTATTTCCTCACTCCTTCCCCTATGCCTCTTGAAAAAAGAAACTGAAAAATTACTCTGAAGGGCTGGCAATACTCTTTTTCTTGACCTGAATGGTTATATGGTGTTCACTTTGTGATAAATCATTGGGTACATGGTTTTATACACTTTAGTATACCTACTTTATTTCACTGTAAGAAAAGGTTTGAAGTTTTTATTTTCCAATACTAAAGAGATATGGTGATCTACAGATCTCTGAACATCCTTTACCTCCTGTTCATAATACCTCACTACCCTCCAAGAAAACCTAATAAATGATTAACTGTATCACTGGGCAGTTGGGAGAAGTCATGAAAGGCATGAGACTTACTTGATAATTCATAATAGAAACAGTACTTTGCAGTTTCTGAATTATCCTGTTTCCTACATAAATTAATCAGATGAATCAAATGCTATTAAAACCAACTTAAGGGTGATAATTGGGATTTCTAATTCATGATACAAAATCTGACAGTGATGGGCCTGGAGGTTATTACTATGATCTACATAGCAGGACAGGGTTAGCTCTTGATATGACAAATTTAAGATGACTCCTACATGTATATTTGCACCTCTAGCCTTGGCAAACATTCATCCCTCCTGCATCCCAGAAACTGTGGCAATTAAGGTCCAACAGATAAAACTGAGAGAATTTCGAAATAAATTACTGATATATATATTTTTGGATGGGGATATTATCTTTCTACTGTGAGAATTTAGTTTGCCCTTTTAAGTATATCAACCAAATATTTATTCCAGGTGTTTAGGGTGCTCCATTTAAGATAAATGATTCATTAATGAGACACTGGCCTCAATGATTTACTTGAACTGCGAACTGATTTACTTGAAGAACAATAAGGGCAAACACGTTCCTGCTCTAACCATTCCTACCATTATTAAACATTTGCAACAAGTTTCTCTTGTTTTGCTAGCACACAGTTAGCATCTGTCTGCTGTAAGAATGAAATACCCTAGAGAGCTTGAGTCCACAACTCAGCTGAGATACGAAAAGACAGCTCACCTAGCCATCAATACTCACACATGTAAATTTACAGTGCCAACAGAAAAACTATCATTCTGTCCATTCTACAGCACCTCATGTGAGAGTTACATTATTGTAATAGACTTAACTGCATCACATGGTTTACTAACATTGCATTTGTTCTCATTAAGAAGCTTTATGTTTAAAGAAATTATTGATCTCCTCCACATTTCTGCAAACATGGAGGCAGAAGAAAAATCAGTCGTAGCCTTATCTTCCACCAAGCCTCCATTCAAGAGGTAATCTCTTGCTTCCTTTCTCCACAAGCGCATATGCTTTCTCCCACTCATCCCTTTTCTCTTTTCTCTAGAATAGGCTGCGCCCCCCAGCGGTTGGGAGCTTTAAAAAGAAAAACAAGAAGAAAAACCTTTATCGGGCAAGACTTTGAATCCCCTGCAATTTTGTTTTGGGACTGAGTGCATTGTGTTCCCGAGAATTCCAATGCAATTAGTCACGATCATGACCTAAGCATACTTCTCCTTTGTAGTCAAGTTCCTGTTTTTTTTGTTTTTTGTTTTTTTTCCTTTTTAAAGAGGGGGATGGCACCAGTCAAAAGGAAATAGTTTGATTCTTGGGGGCACGGCGATTCTTGGAACTCAGAAGCGGAGCTCGCGCTGGCAACCCGTGCTTGTGGCGCTGTCCACTCCTTGGTGCTGAATTCAGAGAGACCCTAGCGTTTACCACCAGGCTCAAAGTCTCGGAATCAGAAAAGGTCCAGCCACAGTACAATGTACCCATTTCCCTTTTCTGGGATAGAGGACCATTTAGACATCTTATTCTATTTCCATAAGAAAACACTCTAACACCAAAAGAAACCGTGCCTCTTACGGGAAAGTAATGGCACAGTTTCAGTTCAATACCAAAGTGAAATGGTCTCCTGAAGGAAGAATGGAAATTTCAGAATTAATGAAACCTCCTCTTCCTCTCTCTGAACCAACACAATTCAACTTGGATACACTTCCTTGTTAATAAATAAAGGAAACTGTTTCTTAATTGTATGATAAAAATAAATAAAAATTTAAAATAATGTGATTAATCGTTTTTTTCTGATAAAGACTGTAAAGTGGGTGGTACTGGGCGCTGCAATATCTGAGACAGAATTTTAGATATTGTTTTACTCAGGCTAAGAAACAGAGGAGAAAAGGATGTAAACTTGTTAACTAAGGTGGTTTGAATGGCTAAAAATATGTTCTTTAAAATGTTGCTTTAACATTGTCATCCCAGAGGTGCTCATTCTCCTAGGCAAATTAGGTCAGAAGCTTCCCTTCTGGGCTCTGTCTCTCCAGCCTCTGTCCCATTTGAAAGACAGAAAGGCCCTGTTCTTCATAGCAGGTGTCGTTATAAAAATCCTCCTCTCTCCCTTCCCCCACACAGGAGATAATCAAGCAAAGATCAAGAAAATGGACAAAAGGGAAGGAAAGTGTGCTGCGCTCCAGGTCTTTGATTCTTGGTAGTTATATTCAAATGGGGGGCACTTCTCAAAGAGAAGTGAAGGTGTTTCTCGCGGCTGCAAAATTTGCAGTTAGAAAGGGAGTCGACTTAACCAATACCAGCAAGTGTTTCTTCCTTTTCTTAATCCCTCGCTGCTTATTTTAGCAGCTTCTCCACCCCGCCGGGAATACCATCCAGATCTCAGTCCAGGTAGATCTGACGTCAAGAGATGGCTTTCGTAGATTTGACGTGTAAACACTCATTTCCATTCCTCCTCGGAAGGGCTGGGGCTCCACTCGGCAGGGAGACCGAAACGCTGCACTGAGCGCTCGCCACCGCCCAGCGTCTCCTGCGCGTCTCTTATCTCATCGCAGAGCAAGCCGGAGCGAAAGTGGCCCCGAGCCCCGCAGTGGAAGGGGTGCGCGTTTCTGGCTTCCCTGGCGTGCTCCCCGCTCCCCTCCCTCCCCACCTGGGTGCGAGCCGGCGTGAGAGCGATGGAGCGGAGAGCCTGGAGTCTGCAGTGCACTGCGTTCGCTCTCTTTTGCGCTTGGTGTGCAATGAATAGTGTCAAAGCGAAGAGGCAGTTTGTGAATGAATGGGCGGCGGAGATCCCCGGGGGACCTGAGGCAGCCTCGGCGATAGCCCAGGAGCTAGGCTATGACCTTTTGGGTCAGGTAAGAGTTTGCACTTTCAAGAAACTTTCTGGGGCCCGAGGGGACTGGAGGGACTGGAGCGCCATCTCCCAAGTGGGAGTCCCACGTTGCACTCTCCGGAGCCCAGTGGCAAAGAGCAGGAGCTTTTCCGGCTCTCGCCCCTGGCGCGCTTGGAGAAGCCTTGCATTATTTATTGTTTGGGCTGGGCGCAGCCAGGCAGAACCCAGCCGCTGCAGCTGGGTACAGCTTAGTCTTGGCTGTTGTCCGTTCTGGAATTGAAATCCGTTTCCCGCGCGGTTTGGAACAAAAATCCCTCCACTGTCGTTCACGCAACTTGAGATGCATGCAGGCTCGTCCCAACCGGCGCCAGGGCAGGTGAGAGGCAGTGCGCGGTGTCCCCCTGGGTCTCAGCAGGTCTGCGTCAGGAGCCGGCTGTTTCCTTCTTTTCAATATGGCAGCATCAGATCCAAGTCCTGCTGCAAGGGGCCAAGTAGGCTTGGAGATGTTCGCTGCAGCATTCTCAGATACGCTCACGGCTCGGCTCTCTCTGGAGAGGGCCAGTGGCCTCGATTCACAACCCGGGGCTCGGGGGCTGCGGAGTGGTAGATGAGGTGGGTGAGAGGCAGGGGACCAACTCTCCAGCCCTCTACTGCGAGCTCCGGACTCTCACTGGAAACTTGCAAAGTCCGAGCTTCACAACTTTGCTCGGTCAGTTCCCCTGAAGGGTCAGGCTGCCGAAGTGACGGTGGGGAAAGGATTTCTTTCTTGGTCCTCAGCCAGATGTGTTTTAGCTTCCCAGGGGTTTCCATTTGTGTGGGGGCTGGGGGTGGGGATGGCGGGGAGAAACTGTTGCCCGTTCAAGTGAGGACTGGGTTAATAGATAGCTGGGGGGTACGGGCGTCGAGCCATTATGTAGGGGGCTGTGAATTCTCATGGAAGCTTTCCTTTCCCTTGGCTCAGAATCAAGCCCTTATTTCTTGCCTTGTAACTTGTTCGTCGAAATGGGGGAGGAGGGAGTTGTAAAACATTTTGGCGCGTTTTTTCTAGAGGTGGTGGTAGAGATGCGGTTGAAGTCAGGGATGAGTAATCCGTGTGGGCGTTGCGATTCCATAGATTGAAATCCTCTGGAGAATGTGCCTTTCCTTGCCAGAGGCTTCATGCTCCAACTTTATGAGCCAAACTGCCTGAAATGCCCAGCACGAAAGTCAATGCCCATATTGACTTCTCTTCTCTGTGTACCAGTAGCAGACCAATAGTTTTGCTTTTGCCAAGTCCTTGTTCTGTGCTAGGCTCCGTGTCGGGGGCTAAGAAATAATAGGAGGAAAAGAAACCTTCAAGGAACCAAGAGTCTAGAGACTGGTTTTAAAATAAATGATTGCAATTGCAAGTAATTGGTATAGCAACAGAAACTGTTGCTGCAGTCTCAATACTTGTTGATTGAAAGATTGAAGATGGAAGGGAATTGGGAAGGGGGAAAAGAAGACAATCCAAGGAGGAAACATTTGCACAGGGTTTAGTAAGAAGAGTCAAAGGTGGGAACACAATGAGACTGGGGAAGGCACCCAAGGCATAGGAAATGGCTTGTGGGGAAACAGGGAGATAGAAAGAAAGTGGCTTACTTAGAAGTCAGGAAATTGCAAGGAATTCTTGGAGTCTAAAAAGAGAGTGAGTAGTGGGTAGAATTGTACTGGTGGGTACTGTGGGCACCATGGACATCTTGTGAGTCCTGTGAAGGGAAAAAAAAAAATCTGGGAACTTAATCCTTTGGACTGAAGCTAAATAGCATTGGTAACTGTGTGGAAGGAGACTGGAGGAGAGAGCAAAAAATAACTCCGTCTTCCTTTTCTCACCTATTAGCCTCAGACATTCACCCAAACCCAGACTATTCATTGTGGGAACTGCTTTTTAAAATCACAAGTCCCCCCCGCCCCCCCGCCAAAAAAATAAATAAAATAAAATAAAATAAAATCACAAGTCCCAATAAACAAATAAATAACAGTAAATCAGTACTGTTGATAGGATCTTCAAGGAAGGCATAGTCACAAGAAAGTTTAGCAGAGTGGGGAAAACCTACCTAGAGTTGCATATGACTTGCATATACATATTTCCAGTTAAATGACATTACTAATAAATGTTTTTAAAATAATAATTCCTTATAAGAGACCGATGGTGCTTTCCTGGTTCTGTTTCTTTTCTTTCTTTGTTTATACTTAGATGCATCACCATCTTGAGCTTCTTAAGGGCTCAAGATAAAGCTAGGATAGGGAGAGGGTGACAAGAGGCAAAACCACTGATAGCAGAAACAGAGCTAAGCGCTGGTGATCTTTTCTCAAGGCTGCTATTCTCTCTCCCCAACTCCACGTAAAGCTTAGAGCAGATTCACTCCCAGAGGTTCAGGCTTGGAGCAGAACCTAAGCATCTCTATGAAAAAAAACCCTCTAGGTGATGAGAAACATCACTTTAAAGAAAGCAATTCTTCTGAAATAACCCATTGTCAATTGCTGGTCTGAATTAAAAAAAAAAATACAAGGCATCTACAGAATTTAGCAGGTTCAAATTAAGTACTATTTGGAATAAAGGGGAAATTATCTTAAAAGAATAATGAACTTAGCTCTGAAGGGACCATTTGTATCGATACCAAATGTATTGATAGTCATCTAGAGAAATTTGCACACTCTAAGGTAGAATACCTGTCCTAAATGTAGCATGCTGGCTTCTTCCTCAAAGCTTTGAACTACTGGAAAGTCAACTAGTCATTCCTAGTAGCTTATAACAATCATCACTATGGATTCAATCACTATGTTTTATAACAACAAATTGTTCTAGCTGAGTGTGGCACTACACAAGCATAGGACCAGGGAGTTTGCCTGCTTTCTGCACATTATCATTCTGACACGATACATTTTATAGGGTGAATGTATTTTTTAGAGATGTCTAGCTACACAATAACGTCACCTAGAAAAGAAAATGCAGTTCCTCTGAAATATAAAAGACAGAAGCATCATCAGCCTTTAAGAATGCTGTGACCCCAAGGGATAATATTGGGAAGCTCATCTCACTGAACAGACTAAGAAGCAAAGGAAGGCTTCTAACAGTGCCTTCCTCATCAAGAAAAAGGTAACCTTCAAGTACAAGAAA
Organism: Cervus canadensis; assembly: GCF_019320065.1. Classification (NCBI taxonomy): domain Eukaryota; kingdom Metazoa; phylum Chordata; class Mammalia; order Artiodactyla; family Cervidae; genus Cervus; species Cervus canadensis. Next base: position 14,612,134 of record NC_057389.1, read on the forward strand.
TGCACTTAATAAAAATTGCCTGTTTGCAAGTTAGCTGGGTTTCAATCTGACCCATACACACTTATTTTGGAAAGAGGATTTTTATTTTAATTTTTTCTTTTATAGATTGGATCACTTGAAAATCACTACTTATTCAAACACAGGAACCATCCTCGGAGGTCTCGAAGGAGTGCCTTTCACATCACTAAGAGATTATCCGATGATGATCGTGTAAGTGTTGTGCATTTGTCTTTTTAAACCAGTAACCTGACTTATCTGCTTTTTCTTTGTGCTTGCTAACAAGAACAAAAGAAAATATTATTCTTTTTTCTTGTTTTCACAATTATTTATCTGTTGTGTTTCTTATCATTTCCATAGGGTTATAAATGCACATAACAATAACTGAATCTAATTGGTTGACTACATTATATGTGTGCATACACACACACACACATGAACTATATAATACCAGTTCACAAATTCAGTCTAAGAGCATGAAAATGAATACTGAGAATCAAGTGGCAGCACTAATGAACTGTTTGACAATACAATCAATCAACAGCCTTTTGTTATATGCCTATCTATGTACCAAGCATTTTGATATCCAGTGTAATGATGCCAAACAAATATAATACAGAAACTCTGCTCTTAATAACATTTCAGTGTAATCTGAAAATACATTCTGCTGTTTCTATCTGGTTTGGTTATATAGGGAACTAGTGTTTCTGAGAGAGTTTTAAATCCATGTCTTCAGGAGGCAAATGTTTCCATAAGTATTGTATTATCTGACCCAGAGTATTTGATCTCCTTTTATTCTGGTTTGTATACATAGTCAATGATTAGGTACCAGCAGGAAAAGTCTAGAATGAATATAGGTAAAGTGTGGGGCCAATTTCATGTATATCTAATGTACCTTTTGATTTTTTTAAATTAATTTATTTATTTTAATGGGAGGCTAATTACCATATTGTAGTGGTTTTTGCCTTACATTGACATGAATCAGCCACGGGTGTACATGTATTCCCCATCCAGAACCCCCCTCCCACCTCCCTCCCATCCCATCCCTCAGGGTCTTTTTGAAGTCTGTTTTTGAGGTCATAAACATCAATAGAAATGCTGATATGAAATAAAAATTTGAAGTATTGTTATATACACAGTGTTGCCTTTTCTCAAGAATATGCCATACTGATGAAAATTTATCCTGGGGAGCCTGATATCTGCATACATGATTTCTGTTGTCTAGGACATTCCCAAGAATTATGAAAGTTTTGTGAGAGATAAAACATACACTTTCAACTTCCCATAAAGAAAAGTAAAAATGACAGAACAGAGCTAAAATTGTTGAAAGTTCGTGGGCATCACAATCGCTGTAAAATAATTTGCTACTTTGTTATGCATATGATAGAATTTTTAAAAGAAGAAGAAAAAGAAGACAAATTATGAGAGTAGGAAATGACTGGGCCTGGGTTACCAATGTTCCAACATGAAAGCAGCAACCAAACCCAGACCAAGACGTTCCATCAGGACCATGGACAGCAACCCACAGCTCATAAACATCCATTGCTGGCTTTTTTTCAAGTAAATGGCTAGAAGTGACAGACCTAAGCAGAGGCCCTTAACATCATTTTAAAAGTTTCTTGTCCAATAAAATCTTCCTTTCACTGTTCCAAGGCAGATGGCTAATTGTATATGGGCTCTGAAAGTAGGACAACTTCCAGTACTCTAGCTAGGCTTAGTCTTTGAGCAAAAAAACAAGAGAAATAGTTCCTTGTCTGCTAAATGCATCCCTGACATTAATGTACAAGGAAGTCACACTGACCTCCCTTCTCATCTTCACAGGAGAAAACTGGATAGAGTAAAGCAGATCTAACTGTTGTTATTCAAAGTATCTCACTAAAATGAACAGATGGCCCAGTTCTATTCTTTAGATAATTGATTTGTAATTCCTTAGTAATTGACTTGGGGGAGAAATCTCAAAACATAGTGAAGAAGAGCTAAGAATTTACTCTCCAGCATAACTTCATTAGAAAAGAGTCTATATAATCCTATGAAAGTTATCCCCAGAATAATTTAATTTCAGGAAAAATTCTAGAACCCATTGAAGCTTGAAGTGGAAGGTTGGACTAGATGCTTTTTAATGCCCTTTTCAAAGGGCATTAAATCCCAAAAGGATTATTTACCATTAAGTACATGATACTTACTATATATACAATAGAAGGATGCTACCAATTTGCTTTCTTCCATTTGGTCTGCTCTTACAGAGACTAATATGGGATTCAGAGTTAATGACATTAATCATAACTCTGTTTCCACCAATTGATTGTTTACCTGATCAGAGTGCCTCTTCTTTGATTCCACTTTTTAAAAAAATGCTCTTGATTTTCATTTTATTGCTCTTTTTTTGATAGGGATAATATTCTTCCAAATTAGCACTCTGAAGTGCACCAATACGCTATCTGTAAGTCTGCTAATGAAATCTGTAAGTGACTCTCTCCCTCAAAGATTAGTACTTGTTCCCTAGCAGCCAGCTTCCAAAGACCAATTCAGATGGCAGGCAGTATATTCAAAGCATTGAGGTATTTTAAGCCAAAACAATTAAGCTTGAAAATACAGGCACTTTAAAAATAAATTATAGTGACTAATTTTCAACACTCAAGTCCCTCCCAATGTTTATAATAGGTTTGCAGTATGTTTTCTAATTGGAAATTCAGGATGGTCTTGCTGGATGGTTTTATCCTTTAGTTGCAAGTTATTTTTCAGTTTTTATTTTTGGATCTGACTCATTAGTGTCCTCACATTAGCAATATCCTATCACACACTGGACTATCATCATGTGTACGAAAGAGAGGATATGTTTTGGGTAGGAAACAGTCATGTTGCTCAGCAGAATCAGAGCACGGCAGTATCTCATAATGAATATAACCACAAGGCAGCCCCTCACCTCTTGGGGCCTCAAGTATAATAGGATTACGCTATAAATGTTGGAAAGGTAATTTTTGTATTGTCAGATCTCCTTGCATAATACATGAAACGAAATTAATGATAAGTGTGCATGGTCAGTAGGGCTCATCCATCATCCCAGATCTGTTTCTCATATTAAATATTCTTAAGCAGAAGGTTGAAGCACAGGGGAGCCAGAATTTTGAATCTGCAAAGACGCAGCACCTTTTCCATCTTTTATCACATCTGCAATTTCTATTTTTGTGAATAAAGAAAGAGAAATTAAGGTGTATGAGCAACATAACAGCAGTCTCTGAGATCTCTTAGCCTGTTGACTCATTCCGTGCAAGTGGACAAATTTTCAGCTACGGAACCTTGGAACCTCGATATAAAAATGGGTATTATGGTCCATTTGCTGATGAAAGCAGGCTGAACTTCTACTTCCACTGGAATCACAGTGTCAATAATTTGAGGGAACCATCACTTCACTGACTACTTCTCCTCCTCGTAAAGGCACACTTTACTGTAATAGAGGAAATGGTCATCTCCCCAGTGGGTAACCCCTTATTCTCACTGAGCTGCCAGGGTGATCTGCAGTCAAGTGAAAACACTGATGGAGAGAATCCTAGAGCTAGTTAGAGGGAAGATGATTACACCAGAGGTGGCTGTTTAACTGTTGATTTTCTTGCCATAAAACTCCTGGTAGGTGATATGGGCAGAACAACAGTATGAAAAAGAGAGGAGTAAACGCTCCGTTCTAAGAGACTCAGCTCTGGATCTCTTCAACGATCCAATGTGGAATCAGCAGTGGTACTTGGTAAGTACCTGCATGAGGACTGTGTAGGCCCTGGGTTACTTGTTGTCTCTGAATAGATACTTTTAAGTAACAGATAATTCAGCATGGGGCTGTGTTACCCGGAGATCAGGGTGAATGAGACCTTCCATGATCTGGATCTTCTGTTTGGCTGTGTGAGAACGTCTGAAAACACAGATCTTTAGCTTCTACAAGAGGAAGTCTCCTTACGTTTATCTGGAATAAGTACAGAAGAATTGAGTCTTGCAAGGTAGGGTTGCAAAAACAATATTCATGGCAAAAATCAGACCTGCTCAAAGTTACTTCTGAGAACTCTTTAAATCACCCAAAGAGGACAGTGAACGTGATTCAGTATATACAGCTCTGAATGACAAGTCTTACATGCTCCCAGGTGAGAATCTCTGAACTAGGCTAAAGGAAGGAACATGAGGAAAGACAAAAGGCATCCATCTGTGAATGTCTAGACTTGCAAACCAGTTCTACCTTTAAGGGGCTTCCCTGATGGCTCAGACAGTAAAGAATCTGCCTGCAATGATCCCTGGGTCGGGAAGATCCCCTGGAGAAGGAAATGGCAACCCACTCCAGTATTCTTGCCTGGAGAATCCCATGGACAGAGGGGCCTGGCAAGCTGCAGTCCATGGGGTCGCAGAGAGTTGGACATGACTGAACAACTAACACACACTTAGTCTGCCTTTAAAACAATTACCAAATCCTTACTGGAATGTGGGCTGTGAGTGGAGAAACTATACATGCTCCTGCCTGCCTACAGAGTGCTCCCCCTTCTGTTTTCACATTAAGCCTCTACTGTAGTAACACAGGTGAATAGACGTGCTTATTGTTGAGAATATTGTAAAAGATAAAATTTCATAACCATAAGCTGAGGCCTAGATATCCTTGTTGCAGAACGAATGGGAAAGATCAATTCTTGAAACTCCTCTAAGCTAAGTGATACTTGCTCACTGCAGAAGATACTCATTAACACTTGTGCATCTACCATGTGCCAAATATTAATACCATCCTAACTGTTTGACATGAATTAACTCATTTAGTTCTCACGCAACATTGTGTTGTTCATATAATAAGTATTCCCTTTTAACAGATGAAGAAACAGAGATATTGGCAAGAATCACATGATTCTTGTGGTGGGGCCATAGTTCATATCTCCAGAGGCCATACTCTTAACAGCCAGACTCTGATTGTTCCTCTCACTGACATAGAGTCCTTCTCTGGCTTTGGCCAACAATCTGTGTGCAGTTCCAGCCTCCTGGGACTCAGCTTCATGTTGGCCTAGAAAATTCTGCTTTTGCTCCTCCTCTTTCTGATGGGCATCAGCCAGGGGGCAGTGCATTCACTGATACTTTTGATTGTTGTCATTTTTAAGATTCCTGTTGATCCATTCAGCTAAAAACCCGGCTCTCTTCTAACGCATCTCTCTTGAATGCTTGGGGATGTGCTCATATCTGTATTCCTTTGCTGTCCAATTTCTCTTCCCTGCAGCCCTACATACTGTAACTCTCAGAAAAGTTACCTGAAAAAAAAAAAAAATCCTAAATCACCTCTCACAGATACTGACTCTCTAAATCACTCATACTTGGAAACAGGCAGTTCAATTCCAAGTCCTGGTAATACCACAGCCTTGTGGGTATCCAAGTTCTGATTTTTCTTTTAGAAAAGTTATTAAAAAAAATATCCACGAGTAACTGAACCAGACAAAATAAAGTACATTCAGTGTGGCAGTAGAGGTTTAGGATTTGGGGGAGATGGAAACTTGGGACAGCAAATAAAGCTTCGGTAGATGAAAAGCTTGAGCATGGAATTATAAATGAAAGCAACTTAGGGATAAACTTCTTCAAAGCCACACAGCTCAAAGACAAGGGGCACAGGGTGATTCATCTTTTCGAGTGATTTTCCATTGGAACAACTGGAAAAAGAGCAGAACTACAATGATTCACTTGGTCCTCCCCTCAACTTTGTCTTTTATTTCACCTAATTGCCTGCTTCTAAAGAATAGAATGACCCCAGGAAAAAGAAAGATGGGTCTCAAGACTGGAGCTTCAGTTCTCATTGTGCAGCAAGCAAATTATGATTTTACCAACGCTTCTTTGTTCTTTTTTACCAGCAAGATACAAGGATGACTGCAACCCTGCCCAAGCTGGATCTCCATGTGATACCTGTTTGGCAAAAAGGCATCACAGGCAAAGGTGTTGTTATCACTGTACTGGATGATGGCTTGGAGTGGAATCACACAGACATCTATGCCAACTATGTGAGTCTAAGCCCTCCTATTCCTGCAGCTTAGGGTGCTGTCTATACAGACATACAGTTAGGGCTTCACTTCCCTCAAGCAGGAGGTGCTCTGAGTGAGCCCTGGGGTTGATGAGCCAAGCTTTGGCTACTTCCCTCACCCCTCTGCCAGTGCACATAAATTTCTTTCTTTCTTTTTTTTTTGTATCACTAGACATTGAAAGAATTCATTGAAGCTGAGGACTGTACAAAAGTTATGTGTGTTGGGGTTGGAGGAGGCACTTACACCAGCTAGATTATTAAAAAGCCATTCAAATTCTATGCCACTCAGTACTGGGGGACATGAAAGCAATCAGATCAAGCCTCACATCTGAGATCATTTTCATAGTCATCCTCCTCACATTCCCTGTGGGTCAATAGCTCTCACATTGTGAAGTTATATGAATGTGACTCCATCCATGCAAATCAAAGCATGTACTTCATAGTGCAAAAGTGACAAACTGAGAAAAGTTTACCAAAAATGGGAAGTAGGTAAATTACTTACTTGTTTATGAAGTTCTCCATAATATTTTAGGTCTTTAGGGGACTCCCCTGATGGTCCAGTGGATAAGACTCCATGCACCCAAAGCAGGGGTCCTGGGTTCGATCCCTAGCCAAGGAACTATTAATAGATCCCACATGCCACAACTAAGAGCTCGCATGCTACAACTGAATATTCCACAGGCCACAGTTAAAAGATCTTACATGCCGCAACAGAGATCAAAGATCCAATGAGCCACACATAAGACCCAGCACAGGCAAACTAATAAATTTAAAATGTTTCAGGTCTTGATTTAAAGATCCGTGTTTTATCTTGAATACTACCCCCTGTCTTTATCCCAGCCTTTCTACTCAACCAACGTTCCAAAGCTAAAGAGCAAAGAAAATGGGGTGGAAAAGAAGAGATGAAAAAGATTAGCAATTATTAAGACAGAGAAACATAAAGAACAGCAGGAGTGGTGACACAATTATTAAAAGGTGGTTGGATCTCCTTGCAGTCCAAGGGACTCTTAGGAGTCTTCTCCAGCACCACAATTCAAGAGCATCAATTCTTTGGCACTCAGCCTTCTTTATTGGAGGAGGGAATGGCAATCCACTCCAGTATCCTTGCCTGGAGAATCCCATGGAGAGAGGAGCCTGGCAGGCTACAGTCCATGGGGTCACAAAGAGTCGGACACGACTGAGTGACTAAGCATCGGCAGCAGAGAAATACAGAGAAGAGCAGTCTGTTTGAAGTCTATTTAGTGTAACTGGGGTGGCTGAAGGAACTCACTGTAGACCTGAGCCCCACCCCGCTGCCAGCTCTTTGCACCTGTATCCTTAGGAAAGATGAGTGTCAAAGTGTTACTAACTAGCTCTACAGCCCTGTCAAACCATTCCACTTCTCTGGACCTCAATTTTCTCATTTGGAAAATGACAAGGTTGAACTAAGTAAACTCTGACCCCTCCTGTTCTAACAGCCTATGAGATTCTGTAGGTTTGGAAACCTTCACTGAGAACTGTTGGCTCACTTCTCTGTGCATGTCATCTCTGCCTGGTTTCCGGCTCTGATGAATGATCAGCAACGGGGCCAGAAACTCTAAACTGCAGGCTCTCAAGCCAGCAGCCAGGATGGGAATAGGACAGGGGTAGAAGGACTGATGTTGAAGCTGAAACTCCAATATGTTGGCCACCTGATGCAAAGAGCTGACTCATTGGAAAAGACCCTGATGCTGGGAAAGATTGAAGGCAGGAGGAGAAGGGGACGACAGAGGATGAGATGGTTGGATGGCATCACCGACTCAATGGACATGGGTTTGGGTGGACTCCAGGAGTTGGTGATGGACAGGGAGGCCTGGCGTGCTGCATTTCCTGGGGTCACAAAGAGTCAGACACGACTGAGCGACTGAACTGAACTGAACTGAAGAAGATTTGGGAAGCACTGCCTTTTTTTTTTTTTTTTTTATGCTACAGTGTTATTTTTGCTTTCTCTTTAGGATCCAGAGGCCAGCTATGATTTTAACGATAATGACCATGATCCATTTCCCCGATATGATCCCACAAATGAGAACAAGTAAGTAAATGTGGATTTGGGGGTGGGGGTAAGTGCTTTAAAATGCTTTCATCTTATTTGAGAAAATTACACTATAAATATGATCCACATTTTTGCTCTCAGAAAATGCTCATGTACACCATCCATACAACAACATTTTGTTGCTTTTAAAACAGGAAACAGAAGCTTCTATTTTTATATTCCTTTTGGCTTACGGGACTATATTTCAATTAAACTTTCTTCTTATACTATGAAATGTACCCCTCCAAATGTTACTGAATAGCTATGACTTTAGAAGAAATCTTTGGGACATTTGTTGCTGTTGTTCAGTCACTAAATTGTGTTTGACTCTTTGAGATCCCATGGACTGCAGCACACCAGGCTCCCCTGTCTTTCACTGACTCCCAGAGCTTGCTAAGACTCACATCCATTGAGCTGATGATGCTATCTAACCATCTCATCCTCTGCTGCCCCTTTCTCCTTTTGCCTTCAGTCTTTATCAGCATCAGGGTCTTTTCCAACAAGTCAGCTGTCCAATAGGTGGCAAAGTATTTATTAAAGCCTCAGCTTCAGCAACAGTTCTTCCAATGAATACTCAGGGCTGTTTTCCTTTAGGATTGATTGGTTTGATTTGCTTGCAGTCCAAAGCATTAAAGAATAAAAATCTTCACTCCATCACCATTGCACCTAGTTCCTCTATGAATCGTTCACTATTAGCAACATGCTTGTTGCTATCCATGAAGAGAAATACAGATGGCCAAAATAACAAATCCCTACGACTTCCTACGGTAGCCACAACCATGCTCACTACTTCCCTCAGAAGAACATGGCAAGACACCAGACAAGAGAAATATACCATAAGGTTTGGCCCTCAAATCCAACACAGTCTCCAGGGCATTGGGCTAATTAGCCTGTTCCAGTTTTCTTCTGGGTATTTTAACTCTAAAAGGAAGAGGCAAAGGACATCTTCTGACTCCTAAGCTAACTCCCCATAGTATCCACAGGGTGATGAGAGAGGCTAAGAGCCAGACTTGGCAAAGCAACGAAGCAAATGAAGACCCAAAGGCAAGAGACATTTTAACCTTTTTGTTAGCTCCGAAGGAACTTTACCTTCTAGGCACACAGCCTCTCTCAGACTTGAAGGAGATATTTCACTCTTTCCTCTTCATTTGCTTCACCCAAAAGAAACTTACACCAAAAGAGAAGAAAGTCAAGGCAAAATGAGCACTGCTACAAGAGGGGATGGAAAGATCAATCAGGGAAAAGCTCCTGTGGCTGTCATATAATGTACTTCCCGTTCCTTTCTTCCTCCCTCTTGGATTAGTATCCAACTTGGGTCCATCAGTTCTCTCTCGTTCTCGCTTTCACCTTCCCTCCCAGTTTCTCCCTTATTATCTCAGAATTCCCATGTGGCTGGTGCGGTAATGTTGACCTAAAGCAGTTACATTGGATTGTCCTCCTCCAGAAGGCCAACAAACCCCAGGAAGGGAGTCTGGAGCTCAAGGACTTGGCTTCAACTTCTGGGTGTATATTTCTTCCCTCGGCGGGGAAGGGGAGGCTTGAGGAGGTACCATTTACTTTCCTTCAGTACCACTTATTTCTATCTTTTAAAGGGGTCAACCACAAGCAGCCCTAGAGGTAGAATATTCCAGTAACAACACAATAGGAACCATGAGGGGGGCCCCTTTGGAGGAAAGTGGGATGTCTCAGAAACTTAGAGCAGGACTCCCCCAGACAAATATTCAGCCATATTTCTGAGTGAGGGCAGTGTGGGACCAGGGGGAACATCCATCCTTTTACAGCAGGACCTTGCAATGTTAGCCTGGCCGGTAGTGAGAGCTTTGCCCAGTACCAGAAAGGAGGCTGGCTTTGAGGAAGTCACTCACCTCACTCTGTCTCTATTTTTGTTTTTATTTTGTCCCCCAAAAAGGTGACAAAGTCCCTGTTTACCTACACTCCTAAGATAAACTACCTAAGGAAATGGGCAATAAGTGCTAAGAAGAAAAGGGAGGGCACTCTTTCTAGAATGAGCTAGAAGTGACAACTCTCATTCCTTTCCCTTGGTCAAGACTAAGAGGGAAATTTGCTCCCACCCACATGGGTTCAGCTGAGGAGACTGTTAGCTGGAAGTGTCAGCCCAGCCTCCTTCCTAGGCAGTGTGCCTTGGCTCTGGTCTAGGATCCAATGTGGGTGATGATTTGTGCGGCAGACGCATGATAGGCGAATACCTGGTGAAATGATATTCTTGGAGTTTTGTACTTGTGAAAAGGGGAACTCAGGTATCCTCCTTTCCCCCTGCCAAACAAGAGGGACTTGCCACTCATGGTACTGATGATAGCCAATTCACAGAGTTTCAAAGGCCCCAAGGTAGCAGCCTATACAATTTTATTTAATTTGTGCCTAAAAACTGTGAGCTTCCAGAGCATAGCAGACCATGGACCATGCACATAGTATAGGATTTGGGTAGCATAGCCAAACACTTGGGAGCACAGACTTTGCAGTTAGATTTAGATCAAATCTAAGACCTTTCACTTAATAGCTGAGTGACCGTGAGCAAATTATTTAACTTCTTTGTGACTAGTTTTATCATCTACTGTGACAGATTTTTATTTTCTTGGGCTCCACAATCACTGCAGGTGGTGACTTCAGCCATGATAGTAAAAGACACTCACTCCTTGGAAGAAAAGTTATGACCAACCTATGCAGCATATTAAAAGGCAGGGACACTACTTTGCTGACAAAGGTCTGTATAGTCAAAACCATGGTTTTTCCAGTGGTCCTGTATGGATGTGAGAGTTGGACCATAGAGAAGGCCACACCAAAGAACTGATGCTTTTGAACTGTCATGTTGGAGAAGACTCTTGAGAGTCCCTTGGACTGCAAGGAGATCAAACCACTCACTCCTAAAGGAAATCAATCCTTAATATTCACCGGAAGGACTGATGCTGAAGCTCCAATACTTTGGGCCACCGGATGCGAAGAGCTGACACATTAGAAAAGACCCTGATGCTGGGAAAGACTAAAGGCAGGAGGAGAAGGGGATGACAGAGGACGAGATGGTTGGATGGCATCATCGACTCAACGGACTTGCGTTTGAGCAAACTCTGGGAGATGGTGAAGGACAGGGGAGCCTGGGGTGCTGCAGCCCATGGGGTCGCAAAGAGTCAGACACCACTGAGCGACCGAACAACAACCAAAGAGATAATGATGGTACCTATTTCATTGGGGATTTGTGGGGATTAAATAGGTTTATATACATAATTGACTTGGATAGTGTCTGGTACATAGAACAAGTTAAGCATGTACTATGATAATGATGATTAAGGCTTCTCATTTAGCAACTAAGGTAGAACTCCTTTCAGTGAGAAAAAAAGCATGACAAGAATAATATCATCTGATAAGAGCAGAAGCAGAGACAAGTCAATTTTCTGAGCCAATTCAGAATTTGCTGTTTGAAAATTACACAAAAAGCAACTATCTCTCAGGGTCCTTTTGATTATCAACCAAAAAACTAACATCCCCATCATTTATCAAAAGGCATAATAAAAAATAAGAGTTAGTTACCCTTCCAGCATAGTGTCAGAAATAAATCCCCTAGGTTTAGAAAATGAATTGCCCCATTTTGTCTTGGCCTTCGTAGCAGTTAGAGACCTATTATCTCCCAGTTCCAAGGGCTTTATCTCTCCAAATTATCTGTGTTGCTGCTGTTCTTTATTACTATGTAAATGAAGTTAATAAAAGCTGCATTTGAATTCTCCTCTGCAAATCAAGAGAGGCATCACTAAATAACAAAATCTTCAAAGTGCAGGTAACTCTTACTAGTAATCTAGCATGAATTTGTAATCAATATTTCAACAAAAATTTCAGACTATTTTTCTAGCTATATAACATGTATGGCAAGGATATTTTAACAAGTGCCATGGTAGTCTTTAAATTATTTTCTGAAATAATTTTTTAAAAATCAATTTGTTTAAATGCCAGTTACAGCCATTATTCTAAGATAACAGAGGGTGCTTTTACCCCAGAGGCTGATTTAAGGGAAGAAAGCCATAGGTCTAAAAAGAATGACATTGAAGCACTTTGATAAAGTCTTCTTTTTCTCAAGGTACAGAGGTGAGAAGTGAGGATAAGAGGAGGAAAAGATATCAATTCCTATTTGTACATGATCCTACGTTTTTTAAAGAAAATAGTCCTTAGTATGTAAAGAGAGATAAATAATAGGTAGTGTCACGGTGCATCATTTTTAGGACAGAGGTATAGTGCTGGAGATGTCTGCTCACAGGTTGATTCCGTAAGCTCTATCTATCCACCTGGAGACTTTGCTATCTTGGGCCCAGTCTTCCATTTTGTATGAACAGAAATTCAGGTGGTGGTGACTTCTGGTAGCATATTTCTCAGAGGATGGCAACTGAATTTTCCCTTCTACAAAGGCAGAGAGGGCTAAGCCCCCAAAGAAGCATAAGATGCCTTCTTCATGTTCAATATGCACGAATTTTGCAGAGAATGGATGTATTGGTCGGAACAGCTTCAGTTGCAAGTGAGAGAATCCTAACTTGAAAATTAAGTAAAATGGAGATTTTAAAAATATTTTTTACCCAAGAGATGATCAGCTGCAGGCATGGTAAGATCCAGAAACTCAAATAATATGCCTTCGGACAGCAATTACTCCATCTCCATCTCCTAGCGCTGCTCACCTCCACTTAGCTTCATTCTCAACAGAGAACGCCTCATAGCAAGATCCATAAGGCTCACATGGAACTTAAAGCATCAGATTTTGAAAGCTGTCTGGGAGGACAAGTCTCATGATAGAGACTCACAAGGAGTGGCCAAGGGTTACTTCTCCAAATGGGAAAATGCTAGAAGACCAAAAAGAAGTCAGTGCCTACTACATCAGGGAAGACTGTGAATTGCATTGTTCTGACTTAGGACTCCTATCCAGTATTAACATAAAGGAGGCCATCATTCAGTGGAAAGAGACAAGGAAATCATCTTTGGTATTTTAGGTAAAAAAAGAAAAGTGAAATAGGTTTATTTTAAAAGACCAGTCAATTAAGAATTTTTATATTTCATCTGGCCTAAATTAATAGATGTCCAGTAGAGCAGTAATCAGAAGGAGCTGACTTACATTTGCTCAGACCTAACCCTTGCTCTTTTTCCCTCTGTGTCAGCATATGTGGTCAGCGGCTCCTCCAAAGGCGTCCACAGCCTTCATGCTGCTCCTGGGAGTTTTCACAATGGAATAAAGTCATGAAGCAACCAAGTTCACATTAAAGTGCCCTCAACTTATTTACCTTCCTGAGGTCAGGAAGGTGACAGGAAAAGATAATCACTCTCTCTAGAATTTCAGAAATGACACTTTAACAGTAGACTTTGGTCTGTTTAAGAGATGGATTTTCTTTTCCCCCCAAATGCTCTGAAGTCGTAAATTACCCTCATTGTCTGGTTGCAAGACTAGTCTTGTTCAGGCTTCTGGTCCCAATTAGAGTTGCAGGAGCACCCTGGCATCCCAAATAGCCTTGGAGTGCCTTGTTAAAAATTTCGAAATCCTCTTGGGACCAGGAAACCTTCGGATGTTTTAGTCTGGTATATGGTTAGAGGAGGAGAGGAGAGCTTGAGAGGGGACATATCCCCCTAAGACTGGTCCAGATTAACCTAATCCAAGGAAGCCACAAGTGAGGGGGAAGGGAAGGGGTCACTTCAACACCAAAAAGCATGGGATCAAAACCATTTCTTTCAGGTGGTTTCTGAAAGTGTCAGAGATGCTCATAGCAAGTATTAATAGCTAACACTTCCTGGTTCTTTCTGCATCCCAGCCACTGTTCTAAGTGTTCTGCATACTTAGTGTTTCATGGGATGCCACAGCTTTTGGAGGACCAGTCACTTATCCAAGGTCATATCACTAGTTAGTGGCAGAAGCTAGAATTTAAACTCATATACTTGGGCTCTGGTACTTGTTCCCTTCACTTATCTACATGTCACCTAACACTGATGGGATAAAAACTGGCAACGAGGCTGACAAGAAGTTAGTTAATATATCCATGGACCGTCGATTTGTATGCAAAACCAATGTTTGCCCTCATTTACATTTTACAAATTCTATTTTCTCATCCTCAGACATGGGACCAGATGTGCAGGAGAAATTGCAATGCAAGCAAATAATCACAAGTGTGGGGTCGGAGTTGCATACAATTCCAAAGTTGGAGGTAAAGCAGAGGGTTGTTCCCATAGATTCGAGCTTTGAGTCTTGTGTTAACTGGTGTAAATGGGGTGGGCTGAGGGAAACTTTTTAACAACCAGAGGAAGAAGTGAACCCCATGCAAAATTTATCTCTCCAAATTATCTACAAAACTTGAGTGTGATTTGAAATGTGCAAATCAATGGATCTGGGTTCTCAGATAATGATACCTGAATAAAGCCCATACATCTCTGTTGGGGGGAGGGGGCAGGGATAGAAATGTTGAATAGGTTTCAAAGCAAATCTAATTTTCTCTGTGTTCTGATTTAGAAGGGCTTGTTATTGAGTGCTCGCTAAGAGAACAGAAGGAAAAGGTAAATTTAGGCAAAGATTTTCCCTGCCTCTCAGTTCTATAGTCCTTCAGTTCACAATGAAGAACAGTCAAAAAATAAATAAAAAGAATGCATATGAATTACAGAAAGAAGACAAAGGTTATCTGTAGTAGCAAGAATTTAGAAACTCTGCTTGTTTCAATGTTTTTATGGGTAAGCATATGGCAAGTTCCATCAGCACAATTTGATAAAAGAACTATTTACAAGAGTTCAAGGGAACCAACAAGTGACTGTTGTAAGCAGATGTTTCCACCTTCAGACCTAGTGGAGCAAGGGGAGGAAGTAGTCATGGAAACTGGGAAGAGAAAGCTGTGGCCACACGAGACAGCCCCAGGACAAGAGCTGGGGCCGGGAGTACAATAGCAGAGCTGCTTCGAGGCAGGGAGGATCCTGAAATGAGCACTTCATTCTCCCCTCACCCCAAAACCTCCTGCCACTGTGTCAGTCGGCTGACACCAACGCAAAGATGAGAGAACCCACTGCTGCCATCCATGGTCCTGTGGATCTGCAGGGGATCAGAGAGAATAAAGCACTTGCCTCTCCTCTTCACACTAGCCAGTCCTCAGGAGCTCGTGGTTACACTATTAGTTTTGCATTTAATTTATTTCCTAAAACCACAACAAAAAAGATTCGTTGTAGAACATGGCCATGTCAGTGAGACTCCTTCAAGCTCTACATGAGCATACCTTGAATGTGGTTTTGTAATCCTTTTCAGAAATCAGATAAATACACATCCTGGCATACAGAATGCATCTCTCACTAACACAGCACATACTCCCAGGTTTTAGGGGTCATTCCTCATTCCTTTGATGCCAGTGTTGTCAGAGATGCGTTAATCTACAGAAAATGAAGGCAGGAGCACAAATTACATAATCACCTAGAAAAAGAAAGCATGCTCTAAGGAAAGATGAACAAAGTAGCTATAGTCTGTGAGAGAATCATCTCACCCTTTCATTTTACAGAGGAGGAATCAGAAGCAAGATCCTCAAGGAAACTAAAACACACCTACTGCGTGTCCATCATCTAACTCCCAAGACAGGACCCACATCCTGGAAGTTAACAGGATGGATCTGAGTGCCAGATTTCTGGGCTTCAAGTCCCAGCTTCCCAGTTGCAAGCCATGTGGCCTTGGGCAAGTCCCTGTCCCTCTCTGACCTCAGTCTCTCTCCCTGGGAAAAATTACAGCATCCACCTCAAATGGTTGTCACATGGATAGATAAGTTCACACATTTAAGGCCTGTGTAATGGCAGCTGCATACGGTATATCCTCAATGCACCTGAGCTGTGATCAAACCCAGTTTTACAGTTGAAAAAACTGAGGCACAGAGAAGTGGCTTGCTCAAGATCACAGAGCTAGCAAATAGTAAAGCTGGGATTTTTTTTTTTCCCCAAATGCATTTTAAACAATTTTCTTAAAAAAAATAAATACGAGTTCTACTAGTCAGGTCAGCTCCACGTTCCTTTACCCATGCTCCATGGTAAACAGTAGTGTGAAAACCTAAGGCTATGCGCTCCATCGCATCATTAGCCTGAAGCCAGCAATAACCAGGTAGCTGCCGATATGTCTAAACCGCTTTTGCCTTCCTGGCTCTTGCGTCCATGAGTCTGATGATGGGTGACAGCCTGTTGGGAAGCACAATGAGCCACTGCATCTGCCTTCTCCTGATGAAAAATGATTCCCCCTCAGGAGTGAAATCCATGGCAATGATTTCATCCTTGATGTTATTTAGGAGAAAAGGAAGCATGTTCCTTTGCAAATGTTTCTTAGCAAACACATAAAAGAAGGGCCTCTGGGTTATTTTTAATCAGTGCTTAGAAACAGGAGTTCTTTCCCTATTTGTTAGTCTCCTTTTGTAGGTAGGTCTTCTCAAGCTGCACGGTTTCTCACATGGAGCCCTTTGTAAAGCTCTGGCTGGGCCATAGCCGTTCATGGTACAGTCATGAGCAGGCATGTTGACACAGGGTTGTTTGATGCCTCTTTCTGAAAACTATCCCGTCTTTTTCAGGTTATTAGGTCAGCAGGGGGAGGGGAGACATTTTTTTCCAGTGGAAAAATAAGCCTTTATTCTTACTGATTATATTTTAGCTTTTTATAAAAGTTTTCATTTTGTATTGGGGTATAGCCAATTAACAAACAATGTTGTGATCATTTCAGATGAACAGCGAAGGGACTCAGCCATACATACACATGTATCCGTTCTCCCCCAAACCCCCCTCCCATCCAGACTGCCACACAATACTGGGCAGAGTTCCCTGTGCTACACAGGAGGTCCTTGTTGGTTACCCATTTTAAATACAGCAGTGTCTGCACGCCCATGACATTTTTATAATCGACAACAACCGTGCCCACTGCATAGCACAAATAGTTACCTCAAGGGCAGATGAAGAAGGCTTCTGGAGGCAGTGACTGGGATCTTCCCGTGGCGCTGTTTGCAGCTGGGTCACAGG
Source organism: Cervus canadensis (assembly GCF_019320065.1). NCBI lineage: Eukaryota > Metazoa > Chordata > Mammalia > Artiodactyla > Cervidae > Cervus > Cervus canadensis. The sequence goes on from NC_057389.1 coordinate 14,629,197, forward strand.
CATTTGGGACATACAATGGTTATGCTCTCTTTGACTCTTTGGAGAGTCCTTTGAAAAATAAAATAATAAGAGCCTTGTGCCATCCTGCATGCACACAGTGACATCAACATATTTTGTATTTGTCTGTTTTGCTGTTCAGGCATAAGAATGCTAGATGGCATTGTGACCGATGCTATTGAAGCCAGCTCAATTGGATTTAATCCTGGGCATGTGGATATTTACAGTGCGAGCTGGGGCCCCAACGATGATGGGAAAACTGTGGAGGGGCCTGGCCGACTGGCCCAGAAGGCTTTTGAATATGGTGTCAAACAGGTGAGATGCTTAACGCAGACCCAGTTGAAATGAAACCTGACCACTGGAATAAGAAGAGAAGGGAAGAACACTTGGCTTATGTGCAAAGAAATGGTTGTGAATTTCTCGTTGCTGTTAATGATTTGAACTGCATTTAGAGAACCAAATCATTCTTCAGAGGGATGGAAGTTAATGTTTTCCCCATTTGGGCCTGACGTTCAACAGATATTCATTCCTCTTAGAATATTTACTTTAAAAAAATAGTCTGGCTAGGTCCTTCCTCATTTTCCTGCTGCTTCTGAATGTCTACACTAGGTACACTACTCCCTGGACTTCTTTCAGATACTCTGAAAAGGCACCCTTCAATTCAGCAATGTGCCGCCTCCCTCTCTTCACGTGCAGGACGGACACTTTTGCCTTGATTGTGTTGCTCTGACACTGGGGTTGACGGCATCCTTGCCAAGATTCTAAGGCCCAGTTCTGCACAGGATGAAACAAAAGTAGAAACTTTGGAGAGCACAAATTGAAAAACCATAGAAAGAGTAGCCTTGACGAGTTCCATTCAATTGATGAGTCCCTTTTAACGCAGCTGCAAAGCAGATCTGAATAATGCCTGATTTTGTCACGCTATCAGTCAGCCAGAAGATTCAAGCAGAAAGGAAGAGAGGAAGTTCAAAGACTCAAATGGAGTGACATAAGCCAAGGGAGCGGCCAAAAAAAAAAAAAATGAGTGAGTGCTAAAGGCCAGAATCCACATAATAAAGGAAAAAAAAAAAAAAGAAAAGAAAAGTCCTCACCCTGTGCCATCCCAGAGAGAAGGATGGAGGAGGACCAGCAGGCCAGAGCCCACCAGGGGCTTGTAACACACAGTCTCGGGAGAGTCCTCCTACTGGAGGACCTGGAGATGAAACTGATCAAATTCCTGTCTCTGAGAACTTCATGCATGCATTTATATTCTTGTTGGGGGCTTTATTGGGAGATGACAGCGACCTCAGCAGATGATAACAGACGTGGTAAATTTTGGCTTTTCCTTTAGGGGAGACAAGGAAAGGGTTCTATCTTCGTCTGGGCCTCCGGGAACGGGGGGCGTCAGGGCGACAACTGTGACTGCGACGGCTACACGGACAGCATTTACACCATCTCCATCAGCAGTGCCTCGCAGCAAGGCCTCTCCCCCTGGTACGCAGAGAAGTGCTCCTCCACGCTGGCCACCTCTTACAGCAGCGGCGACTACACCGACCAGCGAATCGTAAGCTGCTTCTGTCTGCCTCTCTCTGCTTAGGTAGGAGAGCGCAGTTCGCCTTCCAAAGGATCCTTGGGTCAGATGGATTTGCTTAAGCTTCCTGTCTCAGTTGGGGAGACTTGCACGTTACTGACCTGAAGGGTGGGTATGTATTGGGAAGGCTTCTCTCTCAGGGATAGCGATACATCTGCCAAGATGCTCTTGCCTCTCGGTCATGTCTAAACTCAGCCCTGAGAAGCCACCAACTTGTCATTCAACTACCGAGACTCCAAATGTCTCTTCGGCTTGTGCGATGCCTCTCTGAAAACGGCCTTAAAGGAGATTTCAGAGTTGTGGGGGCTTTATCACCCTGGTACTTGTTGATCCTGTAATAGCAGGGAGAATGTCTGACTTGCCCTTTAGCAGATGATAAAAGTACAGAGCATGCACCAGCTATGTCTCCTAAGAATGGACAACCTACAGGAAAATAACAGCCTAAGTTTCCCCTGAGGTGAACTTCTCAGCATCCGAATAAGCAGCTTTAGGAAGGTTATATGCTCAGAGAGCATCTCCAGCCCACGCTTGGCTGTGCCTTCTCTTCCATGAGTCAGACTGCCAAGGGCAATTATTGGATTTCCCTTCAAGGGCATGATGATGAAGGGCCATTTGGGGGCTTTGAGAACAAAGAGAGGCACTTTTAATTTAAAATGTAAAGCCTCAAACTTAACTGCTGACACAGAGAAGAACCAACTAGCTAAAGCATGCAGATCTTAATCTCAAAGTAATAGGTCAAGATCCAATTAGATTGTGGGTCAACCCCCTAATAATTGGCCTTTGGAGTGTGTGTAAAATTCATATTAATGGCATCTCAACACAGTTGTCAGAACTGAGATCTTCATGCAGGATCCCTCTGCTAGAACTCTGTCTCTGCAACCTACTCTAGTTAAGAAAGTAAAACTGGGGTCTCAATCGGAAGCCCTGGCCTGCCTCTCATTCTGGTATTTTCAATTACTCAGAGACGGTGACATTCTACCCAGGGGCTCTTGACAGCAGAGATAACTTAGAGCCTTTGAAAGAAGCCTATGAGACATGTGTCCTGCTTGCATGCACAGCCTCTGGCTCTTAATGATCCCATGGATGTCCAGAGTAGCTTTTCAAAAAAAAAAAAAAATGGCCTGTTGTCCATTTCAGAGTCACCATTTCATAGACAGACCCTCATCTGAGCCACTGTGCTCTGAAGCAAGAGGAAGAATTTGTATCTTTGTAACGATCCCTCTTTAGGTACACCAGCCATAGAAGAGACAGCTGGTGGCTTCTATTTGAGACAGTTGCAGTAACACAGCCTTTATCTTACGCAAACCTCTTCCTCAGCACAGTCATCTCTGGGGGCTTACTTGCGTCAACAGGTAAAAAGGGCAAACTTGCTTCCGCAGGCCTCGGAGGAACAGAGCCACTATCACTTGAGATATTCAGCGACTCCAAGCGGGAAGCCAAAGGAGGTGATAATGGAACAAATTATTTTTTTACACTTCCCTCCCACACATTGAAATCTCTAGCTAAAAATCACAGTGCAAGAGCCTGGGTGGGTGTCTTGCTAGCAATCCTTTGGCCCAGCTTCTGGTTCAAACAACACTGTGGTCCTTAAGGAAGACTAATTGGAAGTCTTTTTGGTTTTTTCCCTTCGTTTCAGCAACCTCTTCAGTAAGCTAAAATTAGCCTGGGTAATTCCTTACGTGTAATATCACTGTGTGAAAATTTGCCTTCACAGACAGGATCTCATTTCAGTTTCAGAAATCTGAGTCAAGAAATATCAACCTCACCTGACAGACAGAAAACCAAGTGACTTGCCCATGGGACGCATCTACTGAGTGGCAGGTTTAGAATTTGAGCCCAGATCTGTGTCTAGCACACTTGCATTTGAAAAACTTACCATTTTCAAAGTACCAATATGACACTAACTCCTGGCCATCAGAAGACATCAACAGTGCGTGCAAGCGAAACACACTCAACACGTTTTGCGCAAGTAGTCCAAGTGGCCAAAATCAGCACATCTTCCTTTTGCTGAAGAGGCAGTCAAATGTCAATCTGAAGGCAATGGGGAATTGGGCGTGAGGCAAAATTTCTAAATATGTCAGGCCAAACACAATGGACCTGATGATTAATGGGCCAGCATGATTCACAGTGATTCTGAAACAGTCCCTTTTTTACAGACAGCATTTCATTTGGGAATCTCAGTAGAGAAAAAAAAAAAAAATTCACAGTGGGAGGACTTCATCCCCAGAAAAGGCATTCTGATGCCAGAATTATAGACAAGTTGCATATAGAGGAGAGGGAGCTAAAATATCAGCAGATGGCAAACATCCGCCTGTGGTTCAGAGGAGGAAGTAGGGAATCGAATCAGCTGGGCTTCCTGATCAGAGCGGATGCAGCCCTCGGTAGGGTTAGCCCCCGGGGACAGGATCACACACCTCACATGTTCTCCCACGTTTCTTTCTCTCCTGATGCCCCCTAGACGAGCGCTGACCTGCACAATGACTGCACGGAGACCCACACGGGCACCTCGGCCTCTGCACCCCTGGCCGCCGGCATCTTCGCTCTGGCCCTGGAAGCAAAGTAAGGCCCAGAAAGCATCTAATCACCTGTAAAAAGCTGCTTCTCCTTCTTTTTAAATAGCATACATTCTTTTCTGAATATACGGCTATAGTAGAAAACTACCAAAAATAGTAAGTTCTCTTCCAGTTAACATCTCGAGGTAGGTTTCATGCACACACTTGTCTTGCAAAATTGGGATCTTAATTCACACACTAGTCTGTAAATTTTTTAGTGTGTCTCTATTAAGAGTACTTTCTCACATCCAAATCAATCTTCCCTGACCTTTAAAAACCCATGCCTTCCTCCCACTCAGCTCTAAGGCCTTCTCACTTCTGGTTATTCCCACCGAGGCAGACTTTGTCCAGATAGTTTCCTGTGGGTAGTATTAGGAATAACATGTTTTTAAAAATATCCTTTTTCTTTATAGGTTGTATAAGCCCAGTCCTAGAGCTGACATAACACATCAGGGGACATAAGAATTAAAAACAGGACTTTTATCTTTTTTGTAGTATACCATTATATAAATGCAAATCTTACTAAAGCCATTCATGCTTAAACACCCTTGTCCATATCAGTTACTGTTTCTGATAATTTCCTTGAGATAGACAATTACAACTGAAATTTTGGCATCAAAGGGAATGCATGCTTTAGTGATCTTGATACATATTGTCAAGTTAGTCTCAAAAGACTGTACCATTTTATATTCCCATCAGCAATATATGTGTGAAAGTGCCAGTTTCCTAAACCCTTATCAAACCTGTATTTATTATCTTTTAAAATGTTTGCTACTTTGATAGGTGAAAATGGCATCTCATCTTTACATGCTTTTATTTCATTACTAATGAACATCAATATTTTATATTCTTTTGCCATTTATCATCTATGATTGCTGTTTATGACCTTGATTTTATTTTATGGTCTTAGTTAGAAAAGCTACTAATGCTTGGTTAGTTGACATTTACCTCTTAATTTTATTTACATGTAATTTTTAATTTAATGAAGTTACTATGTATACAGTTACCTTTATCAGTCTCTAAGTTCTTTTTTTTTCCCTTTTTTTATGCTCAGGAAAATCCTTGCAACCCCAAATTATATAAATATACATTTATGTATCTTTTATTAATGTTTCTTTATGATATTTATTTTCTAAATCCCCCTGGAATTTATTTTAGTGTATGCTACCAAAAAGGGATCTAGCAACATTTCCCCTTCAAAATAGTTATTCAATAGTCTAATACTTAATACGGAGGGGGAAAAAAGTCTGTCTCACACTGTATGTCCACACCTTTTTATTCATCCTTATTTCTGCTTTCTGATGTGTGTGGTGAGAAATCTTTAAATGTTAAGTCAGGTGCTATGGTTGAGTGCTAGAGGAAGTGTTTAAACTTATAGATTACTATTATCCTTCCTATTAGGAAGGTTATCCTAGAACATCATCCATATTCTCTACAGAAAAGACAAAGCAGTCCCCTCATGTCATGTTCAGTAGATAAGTTTCACGGTAGAGGAAGAACAGAGCACCTTGGCCTGGGCCATAGCTGGAAAAGATGTGCAGTGGCTAGAGAACCCAGCATCACTCCAGGATCCCTGTGGCCACCTGTGGAGTTGTGGTTTAGTCTCTGGTATCTCAGTTATGATGGCCACGGCAGCTAAGCAAGACAGGCCGAGTGAGGCTCGTACCAAAGCCTACCTACTTGGAGGAGTTGGAAAGATATCTGATTAGGGAAGAGCAAATCCAGATACTCAATCAGAAACAAGCAAATCTGAAGCTCTTGGGTCCAGCAGAAAAGCCGTGCTCAGAATCTGAGTTCAGTTTTAACAGGTGGACAGAAAGCAGTTTTAACAGATGGACAGAGTGAAGTCTACAGGCCCAAAGTAAGACTAGCATTGGCAGTCCCAAACCAAATTTAAGGAAAGATAATCTAAGCAGTGAAAAGGGCAAGGAACACCTGGCTTCAAGTCCCAGGCATACCACTAGCTACGTGACCTTAGGCAAATTAATCTCCAACTGAGTGCTCAATTTATCATCTATAAATCATCTATAGGGGTCAGATCAGATCTTTTTTTTCCTAGCCTTTTCCTTTTAAAAGGATCCTCCAATTTGAAATTGAAGGTGTTATATAGATCATCTCACATGAATGGCTGAGATTGATGGGAAGAGGTACAGAGTGGAAGAAGTAAGGTCCTATGAAGGCAAATAGTTACACAGGTGGTGAAAAAAGAGCATGTTATTTATGATTTTAGGATATAAGCTTTAGCTCCAGGGAGCTTTTAGAAGAAAACTATCCTTAAAAATCTTGTCTTCCCTATCCAACACCTATCAGATGCATGCAAATATAAGCAGCCAGACCTAACCATCTTGTCTAGTGACCAGAATAGTAGAAACGTTCATCTAACTGAACAGATGTAATGTTATTTTGACTAAGAACTGAAATTTTAAAATTTTCATCTCTGATTTCTAAAATTTCAAACTTCTTTCAGTATAAAGAGAAAATTATCTAAGGATGATCTAGCCTCATTAATCTCAGTCAATTCCTAATGGATTACTTTATAAAGCAGGGGCTCCACAGATTGTTAGAAAACATACGGGATCCACGAACTTCTTTGCAACTAGATGCAGAAATGTTTAAGAGTGTATGTCTGGCATTTTGGGGAGAATGGTTTGAGGTTCCATCAGATTCTTATGCTGCTCATGATTTAAGAGACATTAAGAGTCTATGATCTCCCTGGTGCACATAATAAGAATTTAATTCCTTTCATTTTGATTCAGTCATCAGTAAAATGGACATAATCTATCTTAACATTTATAAACTTCCTTCCAAAGTACATACAAATTATTGAGATGTCTGTTCTCAGATGGACAGTTTGCTTTGCTCTATTCAGTTGTCTATACCAAGATGATTATTTCAGAAAGTCTGAATGCCAGAATTTCTAGAAGAGTCTGTAGACAAACATGATTGGGAGAATCATTTAACCATGTGTTCCTCCTTAAGTAACAACCATGGAGGATGAAAAACAACTCTGGGTTAAATTTATCATGAATAACAGCATTCAGCATTTATCAGGCTACTACTATGGGCCATAACCTGTGCTAATCTCTTTATATACAATGCTAACTCTAATTCTTACAACATCCTTGTGACATATAAATTATTAGTGGCATTTTATTAAGGATGAAACTGAGACTTAGAGAGGTTGGGAAATGTAACCAAGAAATGACTAAAATCTTTAACGTCCAGGCTTACCTAGTTGTGATTACAGGCTAAACCAGGTAGACTCAGACTTTTTCATCTTAGAATTTTGTCTCCAGATTACTTTACCTACACTCTCCTAATTAGAAGCAATGCTTAATTTCAATGTTTAATTGCAAAGCCCTTATTTTCTGTAAACATATCCTTGATTAGCAAACCAATGCAGATTTTAAAAAATTTAATTATTGTGGATGCCATTGATGAACGAGATGCTAATTAACAGAGGAAGGCTGTCAGGAATGAGATGCACTACTGTTAGAAGGTCCTTTTCACATTATGAAATGCAATCACTCAAATGAAAAATAACTCTGTTAGAGAAATAGCCTTAATTTTCCTAACTGCCTGACAATGAAGCCTCTTTGGATATTTTTCAAAGAATAGGTAAAAGAAAATAATCAAAAATAAAACAAAACCTGCAACTGAATAAAAAACCAATGCCCTAACTATAGAAATCTGCTTCGTGTTTGATTAGCATGATTATCATGCTAAGACCATGACTTATACCTCCTTAGTACCTATCCTCATCCCAACACACACACACACACGCACACACACAGACACACACACATCCCACACCCACTGAGAGTCCAAGGGGTAAACGGGCATGTGGCCCATAGACAACCTTGATGAGACTACCTTTGGTAAGAGGCTTTTACCTAAAACTCCTTTTAAAGAACTAGAAGGAAGCAAGAATTTCAATAACATGCTACATAGGTCAGAATTAGTTTCCACATGGAGAAAACAGCCATTTCTGCTCAGCTAGTTAATTATTCCTCAACGTGGGATGGCCAATGTGGATATGAGATCTACAATGAAGTATAATATATGTGATATTGGGCAGATTGGAGGTCAGACTGTCATACTTGACCTCTTATCTTAGAAGTAAGTCCACTCAGGCCCAGGGAGATGAAGTGGCTTGCTTAAGGTCACACAGGTCCTTAGTAACAGAATATAATTTAATGTGCTTTTTACTACTCCCCATTCTGATGCCATGATTCTGACCCCAATGACTTCTAATTACCTTAATTAGACATGTACTTGTATTCTTTCTTTCAACTCCTATTATTGTAGCTGTAATGCAGAACTGGCTAGACAGCTTTTTCCAATATGAAATCACTCCCTACCCTCAGACATTTTGGCTCAGTAGGTTCAGGGTGGGACTCAAGAATTTTCATTACTTACAAGTGTACCAGGTGATTATGATGCAAGCAGCCTCGAACCTTGGAGAATCACTGAACTAGAGTCTTTCCAAGGGCTCTATCAGTCACTCCCTGGGTTGAAGCATTACATTTGTCAGGAGCTCAGCTGAGCAGAGAGAGGGAATATTAAGCTGCTAGGTGTCAGAGCAGCTTTAAAGTAACACACCAAAAATGAAAGAGTTAAGCCTTCAGTCACTTACCGTGAAGGTATAAGCCAGAGTCTAAAACCAGAGAAAACACCAACTTTCCCTGTTCCATTGCCCCCCACCCTCTCCCAGGGAAAGGGCACCAGCTGAAGGTCAGGTTAAAAGTTTGGACATGGGGGCTTGTTGTCTCACTGTTGAGGGAGCCAACGCAAGCCTCTGGTTTTATGGACTCTGGGATAGGGTGGGGGTGAGGGGGAAGGCTGGAAGTGGAGAAGTCCTGGGCACTGAGTCAGAGTGGGGAGAGGAGTTTTCAAGGTTTCCCCCTCTGTCGCCCATCAGGAGGCCTTGGCCGAGGTGCCCAAGACCTCAGATAAGAAGGCCCAGGAATGTAAATATGCTAAGAGCTTGCTGGGAGAGGAGGACCAGAGGCCTTGAGTACAGCTCCCTTCAGAGAGGGTGATGCGTGGTCTTGGCACCCAGGCTGGAATGCAGAGGGCAGCGTGCCCCCGAGGCCACCAGATGCAGACTTTGTAGAGCTTGTTGTGAGGACTGGGATTTTAACCAGGAGCAGACTTCTCCCTGGAATGTGCACTGCCCCCTGTTGTCCCCAGCGGATTGTTAAACCAGTCCATGACCAGCTCTGGGGAGAAAACAGCAAATTGAGCCAGATTCCCCTGTTGGCTGTTTCACAACCTAGTGGTAAGACAGAACCCTGGAGGACTCAATGCTTAGGCATTTATTTATCTAAATAAGGCTTGCAGGTCTCAAAGCTAAGGGAAGGCCTGAGATCATGAAAGATTTCTAATGACTAGTGGCAGTAAGTTTTAAAATTGTATTTAAGGCTAGTTAACACTTAGACACGTTCAACCATACAACCAGCTAATATTTACCCAGCACATACCCTGTGCCTGGCATTCTTCTGACTGGTTGGTGCATGTCAGAGAACAAGAAGGATAAAAATCTCAGCCCTTTTCATTGCTGATTCTAGAAGGGGAGACAGACGCTAATAACACACAAAACAAATGAGTTGCTCAGTATGTTAGAAGATGATAAGCACTATAAAAGAAAAAAAAAGTACAGCAAGATAAGAGAGCATAGGAGTATTTGGGGGGAGTTGAAATCTTAAATAAGGTGATCAGGGAAGGCTTCGTCTTCATTATTAACAGGCCCAACACTCCCATGCACCTCTGATTTATCCTTATGTTGCTATTAAATTAATTTTACCAAGACTTCTGATTATACCATTTCATTGCACAAAAATCCTCGATGGCGCCCCCTTGCCCAAAGGATAGAGTATAAGCTCCTTTTCCTGGCATTCAAGGTCCTCACCACATGGCTCAGTGATCCTCCTCGCCTCTTCCCTGCTCCAGTAAACCAGACTGTTACTGTACTCTGGGCATATCCTATACATCCCCTGCTCCGAGGTTTTGTTCCATTGCCTCATCTCTCTCCACTTCTTAACGTTCTGCTGCTGCTAAGTCACTTCAGTCATGTCCGACTCTGTGCGACCCCACAGACGGCAGCCCACCAGGCTCCCCCGTCCCTGGGATTCTCCAGGCAAGAACACTGGAGTGGGTTGCCATTTCCTTCCCCAATGCATGAAAGTGAAAAACGAAAGTGAAGTTGCTCAGTCGTGTCCGACTCTCAGCGACCCCATGGACTGTAGCCTACCAGGCTCCTCCGTCCATGGGATTTTCCAGGCAAGAGTACTGGAGTGGGCTGCCATTGCCTTCTCCGACTCTTAACGTTCTACCCATCCTTTAAAGTTCATCTCAAAATATTTCCTCCTAGAAGAGCCTTGCTAGAACCCTTCCATCCCCAAAGAATTATTTCTCCTTCAAAGTCCAACAATGCATTATGCTATGAATACAGGATTCAGTAGATATAGTTACTAAAAAGACTTAATTCTTTTACTGGATTAGAAGCCTGGCATCCTGCAGTCCACGGGTTCACAAAAAGTCAGGTATGACTGAGCGACTGAACTGACTGAAGCTTCTTAAAGCCATGAACTACTTCCTTGCATATTCCTGCTGCGTTCAGCATGGTGCCTTGTAAGAATGATCTCAAGTCGCTAAGAGCTTCTTGACACTTTTGCCATATTAAAAAAAGAGAGAGACAAAAAAATATTTAGGAGTGGGTAACCAGTCTATGTCTAAATCTGAGTCTTCCTAAGAAGGAAGTCAAGACCTCGACTGTGGGTTCATAATGTTGAAAATTCTAAGGTCGGTAACAGACAGCATAAGACTGGAGGACACAAAGAAGTGTCATCATTTTTAATTTTTGCTCCAGTCAAGTGTAAGTCATTAGAACTTGGTCCTACATTTCTACAGTACTGAAAACCAAAATTTAATAATTTCTAAGACTGTATTTTTAATTCTGAATGAGAGATATGCCAATAGTGATACACACTAAAATTACAGAGGTACAGTTGCAAAGGACACCTTACCATCTGGATGGAGATGCTTGCTTTTAACACTCGCATTTGCAAGGAAAATCCTTTTTGTCCCTGAACATTCTTTCGGTCACTCCTCCTCTAGTCCAAATCTCACCTGGCGAGATATGCAGCACTTGGTTGTATGGACCTCTGAGTATGACCCATTGGCCAATAACCCTGGGTGGAAAAAGAACGGAGCAGGCTTGATGGTGAACAGTAGATTTGGATTCGGGCTGCTAAATGCCAAAGCTCTGGTGGATCTGGCTGATCCCAGGACCTGGAGCAGTGTGCCTGAGAAGAAGGAATGTGTTGTCAAGGACAATGACTTTGAGCCCAGGTAAGTGTCTCCAGGAATTTTAAACAATTGTGTGCCATAGCACTGTTGCTATGATGCTTGTCACTCTGCCTAATTTTTTTCACCTACACTTCTGAAGTAGATGGGGATGGCATTTGCCAGCGTTTCCTGTGGCTCCATGAGAGGTCACAGAGACCAAAGATGTGCAAATCATGTTAACACAGTTGTATTTTCCTTTCATAGCCCACCTCTAACAATATAGCAGTAAGCTAATGTGTACCGGCTCAGTGGATATGAGTTTGAGCAAGCTCCAGGAGTTGGTGATGGACAGGGAAGCCTGGCGTGCTGCAGTCCATGGGGTTGCAAAGAGTCAGACATGACTGAGTGACTGAACTGAATGTGCTGCACTGTCCTATAGACCACTAAGAAAAATCATTGCCAATTAAACTATTACAAATCATCAATTTATTAAAATTCATCCCCAATTCAAAGATGTTAAAATGTGGGGTTTTTTTTAGTGCACCTTAGAATTGATGAGATGTAGTAATTGCCAACCAGTGTTACCCAAAACCTACTTCCAAAAGAACCTGGCTTTATGCCCCAAGGCTTTCGTTTAGAATATACTTGTCTATATTTCATTTAGAATATACATCTAGGTGCAGAAGCAGAATCTGGTATCAAGACAACCACAGTTACACTGAAGGTACACTCATACAAAATACCCAAGTGTGGGAGGCTTGGAGGGCATGCATTAGGGGGGTAAAATCATTTCTGAAAAAGGTATGTTTCAGTAATGGACCATTTTTGGATTAATATAAGACAAACCTGCTTGAATTTGATGCCATAACAAATAGTTTATTGCATTCAAGTATCTGTGTTTGTGTTCCTTACCATTTACTTTTCTTCTCTTATGTTCAGAACTCAACATGAGATCTACCCCCTTAAATTGTTAAGTGCACAATACATAACTGTTAACTATCGGTATAATGCACAGCTGATCTTTAGAACTTACTCATCTTGCTTAACTGAAACTTGATGCCCACTGATTAGTAACTCTCCATCCCTCACCCCAACAAACCCAAGGTAACCAACATTCCACTCTCTGATTCTACGAATTCAACTATTTTAGACATCTCATATGAATAGAATTACGCAATATTTATCTACCTGTGACTGGTTCATTCGCTCAGCATAATGTCCTCACGTTGTATCCATACTGTCACATATAGCAGAATTTCCTTTTTTTAAAGCTAATGTGCCATTGTATATAAATGTCATATTTTCTTTATCCATTCATCTATTGAGGAATATCTAGGTTGTCTCCACATCTTGGCTATTAAGAATAATACTGCAATGAACATGGGAATGCTAGTAACTCTTTGAGACCCTGATTTCAATTATTTTGAATAAATATCCAGAAGTGAGATTGGCTGGATCATATGGTAGTTTTCTTTTTTAAGGAAGTTTTATAGTGTTTTACATACTGGCTGCACCATTTTGCATTCCCACCAACTATGCAAGAGCTCCAATTTCTCCACAACCTCACCAACACTTGTCTTTTCTTGTTTATTTATTTTTTTAAGTAATAGTCGTCCTGATCTTGATGGGTATCTTGATTTGGGTCTTGATTTGAATTTCCCTGATGATTAATTATGGTGAACTTTGCCCCCCACCCCCCACATATCTATTGACCATTTGTATGTCTTCTTTGGAGAAATGTCTATTTAGGTCCTCAGCTCATTGTTTTGAATCAGATTGTTAGGATTTTTGCTATTAAGTTACAGGAGTTCTTATGTATTTTAGAGAATAATCATTTATCACATATTGTCTACTGTTCTTAAGTTGCCTTTTCAGTTTGTTTCCTTTACTGTGCAGAGGTTTTTAGTTTGATGTGGTCCTACTTGTTTATTTTTATTTATCTTTTGCTGCCTGTGCTTTTATTGTCAGATCCATTAAATCACTGCCAAGACCAATGTCATGAAACTTTTTCCCTATGTTTTCTTCTAGAAGTTTTACAGTTTCAGGTCTAATTGGTGGGTTTATTTCTGGGATTTCTACTCTGTTCTATTTATCTGTATGTATGCGTGCTTGCATGCTCAGTCCTGACTCTTTGAGACCCTATGGACTGTAGTTTGCCAGGCTCCTCTGTCCTTGGAATTTTCCAGGCAATATTACTGGAATGGGTTGTCATTTCCTCCTCCAGCGATTTATCTGTCTGTCTTCATGGGGTTCTACTCATAACAGAGATAACAAGCCTAGCTGAGTATCTACTTTAGAGTGCTGTGTATACATTTCCATAAAATGTAAGGAAGAGATACAACTTTGTTCACTGATGATTCTTTAATGTATTTAGAGCCCTGAAAGCTAATGGAGAAGTCATCATAGAAATTCCAACAAGAGCTTGTGAAGGTCAAGAAAATGCTATCAAGTCACTGGAACATGTGCAGTTTGAAGCAACAATTGAATATTCCCGCAGAGGAGACCTTCATGTCACCCTCACTTCAGCCGCTGGTAAGTTTAAAAAAAAAATTCAATTTATTCTAAACTATGTGTTTAAATTTTTAAGCATATATTAAATGATTTCAAATCAATGATTGATTTTTGCTTATATATAGGCCTAAGTCTTTCAATAAATACTTTCAGGTCTTAAAAAATATGCTTTGTGTTTTTTGGCATCAGAACTCTACCCTGTTCATTTCAACTGATCCTTACATAAGAAAAGAATGATGTTTACTCAAATAATACCAATTTATAAACGCTCTGAGTTATGCATTTTCAAACTGTGTGCATTTTCCCAAGTCACTGATCTATATCATTCATTTCTCTCATTAGTGAAAGTTAGTGTAATAATTAAACTGACAGATACATCAGACACATCCAAGAAATTAATTAAACAACTGAGAATTCTGATCTACAAGAGTTGAGAAGACTAAAGAATCTTCCACAATTACATAATTAAGGGCATATGATATGATATATTGACATTTGTCTTTTCCTGAAAGATTACTAAATCAAACAAGATCATGGGTGGTAAAGAGTTTGTGAAATATAAGCTACAATCCAACCAGGAGAAGCTATCCCAATCCTTTTTTATACTTCAGCAGGATTCAACTGACTAAATTCAATTACTTAAGTGATGTATGAAAAAGATGAGCTATCTCTATAACATCCTTCTGGAATATGAACTTACTAGAGGTTTGGAGCTGGCTCTGTTAATTTTGGAAATATGCTTTCTTAATATCTGGGAACTGGCCCCAAATATTGGTAGAATGCTTTTTCATAGACATTTTCTCTTGAAAATATTATTTACTGATCTATAGAGAACTTGGATGTGAAAATTTACAGTAACTCTTACTAGGAATTTTTATATCAAAAGAGATTAGTAAATTATACATGGTTTTATTATGTCTATGCTACATTATAGACCCAGGAACCTATTAAATTTTAAAATTTTTATCTTAAACTTCAAAATGATAGTTCCATTAATATGTATGTTAGGTCTCTGACTCTCTTCTTTAATGTAGTTTATAAACATAGTTCTCTGAGTTCTCCTTATTCAAATAAACCTTACTCAATATATCCATCCATTATTTATTTTTCTAGGATATTTACTGAGAACTTATTATATGCCAGGCAATGCACTAAGTACTGTGAATAAACTTTTTTTCCCTTGGGAATGTTGCCATCCTGGCATTATATCCAAAGGGAAAATTAAGAAGGCTTATCTCTCCCACTTTCATTTTTAGTTATCAAATGCTGGAGTGTGTCCTACTATCAATTCTGTCATTACACTCATTAACTTGTGTTTCTTGCATGAAAACAGGAACCAGCACTGTACTGTTGGCTGAAAGAGAGCGGGACACATCTCCCAATGGCTTTAAGAACTGGGACTTCATGTCTGTTCACACATGGGGAGAGAATCCCATAGGCACTTGGACTTTGCGAATTACAGACATGGTAAGTGTGAATGAAAGGATACTGAACCACAAGCTCACTTTTAAACACTCCAAAGCACTTTTAAAGTTAGTGCATCAGTAAGGACCCAAAGGAACTTTGATCCTCTTTAGAGAGGCCAAGGAGAAGGTATATATATTTTAAGCTCTGCCCACTTGGCTATAAAGATAATGTTTTTTTAAAAAAATTAGGCACCAGCCATCTAATAAGGAAGAAAAAATATTTTGATACACATCGTGACAGTCTGTGAGACAAAAGTTTCCATGTCAGAACACAGCCAGCCACAAGAGCTACTCAGACACCAGAATCAGCTGTATTCACAAGCATGGCTGTGGATGCTTCACCAGCTTTACTATGACAGTCTGCAGGGGGCAAGGCTTCCCAGGTGGTGCTAGTGGTAAAGAATCTGCCTAGCAATGCAGGAGATGCAAGAGATGGGGGTTCAATCCCTGGGTCAGGAGCATCCCCTGGAGTAGGAAGTGGCAACCCACTCCAGTATTCTTGCCTGGAAAATCCCATGGACAGAGGAGCCTGGCAGGCTACAGGTTCATGCAGGGAGTTCTCCTTTTTAAATTAAAAACAACCAGTTTGTAAACCTCTGAACCTGTCAGCTATTTGTTTTCATAGCAAGAATGAGTCTAGTGATTTACGTCTTTGCACACAGAGCCCTACACACAGAATGCACAGAATTTGAAAATTAGGTTTTCACTATAAAATCTCTCAGCTGTTTTGAAGCCGTTTATTTATACTGCTCAGAACACACACTAACATTATGTATGCTTATTCGTTAGTCTGGAAGAATGCAAAATGAAGGAAGAATCGTGAACTGGAAGCTGATCCTGCACGGGACCTCTTCCCAGCCAGAGCATATGAAACAGCCCCGGGTGTACACGTCCTACAACACTGTTCAGAACGACCGAAGAGGGGTGGAGAAGATGGTGGATTCCAGGGAGGTCTGTGTGGCTCTGTTCTTCCTGGCATGTTCTTTTTGGAACTGGGCTTCCCAGGTGGTGCTAGTGGTAAAGAACCTGCCTGCCAACGCAGGAGACATAAGAGATGTGGGTTCAATCCCTTGATCAGGAAGATCCCCTGGAGAAGGGCATGGCAACCCACTCCAGGATTCTTGCCTGGAGAATCACATGGACAGAGAAGCCTGGTGGTCCATAGGGTCACAAAGACTTGGACATGACTGAAGAGACTTAGCACGCACACACAATCAAGAGTGGGTGAACCTACCCTAACTTTTAGGCAGTAAGTGAGTTAAAACATGGGTTGGGAGGAAAGGGAGAAGAAATGAACTTTATTTTCAATAGGAAATTGTTTCACATATTCTTTTATCCAAAATTTAGAAACTAAAATGAATGAATTCAGTATTATTCAATTCTCGAACATGAATTTTCTCCATTTATACCAGTATCAAATTTTAAAGAAAGCTATCTTTTTGTATGCTCACATATACCTAATGTTTGTATTGCACCTAGTTTTGAAGGATTTTCCACACTGTCTCATTTAACTTAAAACCCTTGTAACCTAAAAAGGATAGATCTCAGTATGTCCATTTTACAGAAAGAAGACCAAGGGTCAAGTGACCAAATCATGCACGCTTCTCTTTACTAATTCCTTAAACTGATGCTTCTTGGCAATTCCAAGGGGAGCTACAGAATCACAGTCTTTCTTAGAAAATTGCTGAGGAAAACTGAAGTCAGTCAGTTACATTCCTAGGTCTCAGCCAGAAGCCGCTGGCTTCTCCCTTATCAGATGGGGGGGGGGGCAGAAAACACATTTTCTTTATCTGTGTATCCCCCAGGCCTCTAGCACTGTGCATCAGATCGTAGCAGGTAGGTTATCAGAATTTCCAGGACAACCTTCCCTGAACAGGACTGGCTCTATGACGGGTGTTTTGGAAGATACAAAGACATTCTTTATTCAAGAAATGTATAAACTAGCTGTGTGAAGGCCTCAGCTCACATTTTGGCCCCGTTTACATTCTGCAAAACAGCTTCTGCTGGGGCCCTATCCCGGAGGCCTCCTCGTCACAGTCCTGGAGGCAGGGGGCACCGTGGGGGAACTTCTTCCTCCAAGATTCCCTAAGGGGTAATAACAGAACCCTTTGATTGTTAAGGACTTCCCTGGTGGCTCAGACGGTAAAGAGTCTGCCTACAATGCAGGAGACTGGGGTTCAATCCCTGGGTCGGGAAGATCTCCTGGAGAAGGAAATGGCAACCCACTCCAGTATTCCTGCCCGGAAAATCCCATGGATGGAAGAATTGATAGATTACAGTGTTGGACACGACTGAGCGACTTCACTTTCACTTTTCTTTTGAGTGTTAAAATAGTGAAATGCTTCCACAACAGGTGACCAAGAGATGCTTCTCTGGTCTCTCCAGCGTCCCCCCTTTCCTGGACCACTGCCCGAGTCTCTTCCCAGACCCTTTCTGACAACTCAGTGGCTGAAAGGGCAGCTCCGAACAGAAAGGGCAGCTCCAGAGAGCTGCCACACGACAGCGTTACTGGTGCCTCTGCAAGAGTTCCTGCCTGTCTTAGCAGCAGCTCCTTCCCAAAACACGATGGGAGGAAAGGGACTGGTAAACTGTTGATTTTCCATGGGATAAGAGCGTACTATCTTTTACAATTAACTTTTCCATCCAGAACTTAAGACATTAAAATGAATGAATTCAATGTTACTAAACCCCCTAACATGCATTCTACTATAGCAGGCTGACAAGCGAAGGAAACCAACAGGTATGCACATTCACCTACATCATCCCATCAGGCTTCAAAACCTACAAGAAACAGAGGAACTCTTACTGCCATATGATGGGGGAAGTTCAGGGAGATTAAAAAGGTGCCAAATCCCCTGGAGAAGGGAAAGGGTCCCCACTCCAGTATTCTGGGCTGGAGAATTCCATAGACTGGATAGTCCATGGGGTCGCAGAGTCGGACACGACTGAGCGACTTCCACTTCACTTCACTTCAAAGATGCACTAATGAATGGGAATATGCAGGCGGAAACCCCAGTTAGTGTGAGTGCAAGCTTTGCACTCCTCTGCTCCCCAGACGGCCTCGCGAGGGACCGGCAGTAGGTGTGTGCTGTGGCTGCCTTGCTGGCTCCTAAATAACGAGCTTTCTCCCCTTGGCCGGTGGCTTTCTGTGTTTCAGGAGCAGCCTACACAAGAGGACCTGAACGGGTACGCTCAGGCATCCCAAAGCCCCAGCAGCGGTGCAGTCGGGGGCAGAAGGGATGAGTTGGCAGAGGGCGCCCCTTCTGAGGCCATGCTGAGACTCCTGCAAAGCGCTTTCAGCAAAAACTCACCCTCAAAGCAATCACCAAAGAAGTCCCCAAGTGCGAAGCTCAACATCCCCTACGAAAATTTCTACGAAGCCCTGGAAAGGCTGAACAAACCCTCCCAGCTTAAAGACTCTGAGGACAGTCTGTATAACGACTATGTCGATGGCTTCTACAACATGAAACCTTACAAGCACAGGGACGACCGGCTGCTCCAAGCTCTGGTGGACCTTCTGAGGGAGGAAAATTAAAATGTGTGCTGGTCTGAAGCTGGAGATAGTCACGCTTCTTCCTTCCCCCTTAGATTTTGCCTGTGTCTGAAGTGGGTGTTTTGTCATTGATTCTTCTGCTTCTAATATCCTTTGCGGTACTTTTTCTTTTTCTCCCTAAACTGGATATTTGAAAGCTAGGAGCTCAAGCAGTAAATCCAACTTCCTGAACTGATTACACAAAGCACGTCTTCCCTGCTTGCACAAGTCAAATGTTTTGTTCTTTCTGGGGCCACAGTTCACACCTGGCCCTCGTGCCACGCGAGAACGCCTTCTCTGGCCTCCCATTTCATGTCTCAAAATAGAAGGTACACAGGGCAATAGATTACTTTGAAAAAGCAACCTGCAAAAAAATGAAAGGAAGGAAGACAGGTT
This sequence comes from Cervus canadensis, assembly GCF_019320065.1. NCBI lineage: Eukaryota > Metazoa > Chordata > Mammalia > Artiodactyla > Cervidae > Cervus > Cervus canadensis. The sequence continues at coordinate 14,648,511 of NC_057389.1, forward strand.
CTAATAGCTTGTCCCCTGTCTTTGTCATATGGTTCTTCAAATTTTGATGCCAAAGAAGGGCTTGGAAAGTTTCTCATGAAGGAGCTCTTAATTAGATTCATATCCCGGGCTTTTCTGCTCCAAAGTGCTGCTCATTCAGGAAGAGGCTGTTAGGTCATTTTGGGGAAAGGCTGGGTTACTTAGATCCAGAAAAAGGCCTCAAACCCTGCACTGGCTGTGTGAGCAGTTTCAGAATATTCTTTGCTTGATGTACCATGGAGAGGCCTCCATGGATCTGAAGGTGATCACGACTCAGGCTGTGAGCACCCGCCTTCCTCTCCTCCCCCTTACCTTCTCCTTTCTCAGCCACAAACTAAATACTGAGAGAGCTATTGATACCACTTTCTTAGAACAAATTTGTATTAGGGACTTGGCCAATTCCTAGTCATAATTTTCTTTTTTTAAATAGTCATAACAGGAAACCACCACTCATAACATGGAAAAGCAATGTAATAACAGGAAAATGTTCATCATAGGGAGAGCCAATGGGAGGTTTTGTTGTGTTTTAAATTACATTCATTAGAGCAGATTTTTCTGGATCTTTGAGTTTTCATTCCTTGATACCGAAGGCGCTTCTCCAGTCTTACGGATGATAGTCTCCAAATTCTCAAATTGTTTCCAAGCTTCAACTCAGAGGACACAAGCTGGCCGCCCACAGGCAGCGTCTGACCCTCAGCTAGATTTTGCTTGGCACGTTAAATGTTTTAAAAATGGGAGTGATTATTGAAACTATGAGATTTCACATAAAGCCTGACTGTCAGATGCATCTTCCCTCATAGCAGGAGCTGACTGGAGCTGAGTAGCAGCTGCCTAGAAGTTACAGACTTGGATACACGTCCCCATGGTACCCTGTTCACCCTTGCTGCTTATCACAGCCACCTGACTGGTCTGCATTCAATAGGCATTTGATTTTGCCTATTCCTGCACTAAACGAACATGCACAGTGTAAAGGCATTAGGAAAAAAAATCCCCAACTTCTTTCAGGTAGGAACTATATGATAATCAATAATTACAAGAATTTGTCATGATCTAATTTACTGGCCAAAAAAAAGAAAAGGTATTTTAGACCCTTGAAAATACCTCTGAAATCTTGTTTGACTTACATGTTTTATCTCACCTCACCCAGATGCTCACTTATTCTTTTTCATGAATTGCCAAGCCCCTAGGTTCCCGCTCTCCCAAAGGCTCCGGTCACTGACAACACTGGCATTCACCCCCTCAGTCCGCTGTCTGCAATTCTTCCGTGAGGTCTGAACTTCATTAGGCCACTGGACCCAGAAGAGAACTCCACTGAACTAGATCAGGAGAACCCAAGTCTGTCACTTGCTTTAAAGTGAATTTGGTAAGACAGATGTTCACCCCCAATTGTGCAGAATGAGGGTATTTCTAGAGCAATACGCACGATGTATTGAGGATGTCCCCCTGAAAGAATTGCAGTATGCTCTCTATCATGGAAATATCACATGTTGCATGATTCACAGTGTTAAACAGAATTTTGGAAAATTGCAGCACATCAAAAAGTATTACATAAAGCTGAAAAGTACCAGAGTTATTATGAAAAAAATAACTAAGTTTTCAATGAGTTAAAAATAAATCAATGAAAAAATAAAGCTAAGTCCCAGAGAGGCCAATAAAAAATAACAGATGAAAACTTCTCCTGACCCCATTCCCAAACTAATGCTAATTTGTATGAAGCTTTCTTTTTCATCCTTCTAACAGTATCTTTTTCTGGTTAAAACCCCCACCAACCATTGGACCGTAGACCAAGGTTCAATCAAGAGAAGCTTTAATAGTTAAACAAAGTCATGTTTGAATGTTTCCAACCTGGAACATATTGTTCAGACTTGAAATATTTTTGTCAGTCTTTCTTAGTGCCTGTGTGGATTTTTGTGAAAATGTAAAAAGAGGACACTTATATATTTCCCTCAGAATTTTAAACTATATTTTCTTTACAGGTATTTGTAATGCTTTACCAAATGCTTTTATCAAACAGAATTTTAAAAGGCATAATAAATTATATTAAAAACCAAAATTTTCCTGAGAGTAAGAACATTTCATCCAATAAAATATTTTTGAAAGGCATGTTCCTCTGTCAGTGAGAAAAAAAAGTGTAATATGTATATGTTGTGGTATTAAAAGTGACATTTGTCTCATAACCTAATATAATGTGTAGCTGAGTTTAACATGTGTGGTCTTAGCATTTTTAAAGGAACTCCCACATTATACGCTTGATGTATTAACCAGAATATGTACAATATGCTTATAAATCTGAAGAATAAATGGTTTCTCACTAAGTTAAAAAGAAAATAGAAGCTTATGTTTCCAACAAAAACAGGATCTCCTTCTCTTATTATATTTCCTAAATGAATTGTAAAAACTAAAAGGTGAAGATTTACATTAAGTTCAATGGGCTTTCTTAAAAGCAATTTAAGAATCTAATAGGTATATTTCATCTTGCTTTATAGCCCAGTCTTTCACTTTTTTTTTCTGACAGCGTACTAAGTTGTATGACTGAGCATTAACTGAAATGCTGAGAAAAAAAAAAAACTACAGGGACAGCATGTGAAAGCAGTCATTTGTAACAGTTTAATAATTGTGACTTTGTTTACCAGCCAGATTATAGCAACTCAGCATTAAATTCTTCCCAGGGGGCCCCTCATCAGAAGCACCCCAATTTCTAATTCTGACCTCCTATTTTCAGCCCATTTTCTCTCCTGCTCCAAACCCTTATTCCAGGATTTTCCACCCACCATTTCAGAATCTGACGCCTTCCTACACAGAGGTTGGTTTCCCCCCAAACTCCATTCCCCCTTCCTAAGTCATAAATACTCAGTAAAACCAAAACAATTTCTCAAGAATTCTAGAAGGACTGTTCAACTGGCTTTTGTTCTCCACATCTAGCCATCTTCAAAGTCTTCCCACCTGGGGGATTAAAGATAGTTTGATTTCTTTGGAATGTCCACTTAGTAAGTCCTGGAAAAACCAAGTGTAGGCTGCAAGTACAAACACAAATACACACACATGTCCCAAGGACAGGCATTAATTCCTAAATATAAATTTAAACCCAGAAGAAGGAAGAGGAATGTTTTCCTAACTGCCTCATAATTTTGCAAGGCAAAATAATACCATTATTATTTTGGTGGTAAAATAATACCAAATGCTTTTATCAAACAGAATTTTAAAAGGCATAGTAAATTATATTAAAAACCATTTAGTGGTAAAATAATACCACTAATACACATGATGGTGATTATTATTTATGCTACTCTCTCTGCCCCGGTGGACAGTGTACTTGTCTGGCCTATGGATGCTAAGCTTGATCTGCTTTGGTCAGTGAAATATTAGCAGACAGGAGGCGATCAGGGATCTTAAATCAGCTCCCACACTTTGGTTTGGCTCTTGCTTTCCAATGCGCCAGTGCTATGAGAAGAGCATGTTTCTGGGAGCTACAGCCCCTTCAGCCTGTTTCCAGAACAAATGTGTACGAGGCAGATTCACATTCTAGAACTAAATCCAGGCAACTCACAGTCTGAAGCAGAGCTGTCCAGATGAATGCAGCCTAAATAAACTGAACTTGTCACCTTGACAACTGAGTCTTCGAGTAGTTGGTTACATAGCCTTACTGTATCGCAAAAATAATGAAAGAAAAAGTTCCACATGTCCATTCCACTACCAATTCTATCCCTTTCACACTGTGCCTTCCTGAGCCTAGAGTACAAAAAGAGAGCTAGTATTAAGCCATAAACCTGTTAATACTGATCCCAAGGATAAACAAAGACCCTGCCCAAGCTCTGAAATTTTCATCTTTAAAGATCTTAGTTCAGCTCCTACTAAAAGGAGAGCTTCAGACAATGAATGACTGGGTACAGGTAGTTTATTTAGGAGGTAAATAAAAGCAGAGAGAAAAAATGACTCTCACGTATCTGCAAGGAATAACACAATGGAGTAACACAACAGAGCCACACTGACCAGCACGAGACTGCCCAAAGACTAGAATGGATGTTTCAGCTGACAATGGCTTCAGTAGAAGGTAGCTCAGAGCAGACATCTATGCTCCCCTCTCTCCCTCATCCAACACTGTCACAGTCCACCAGCCTCTCTCAGAAGCTAGATGAAACCCCAGGGTAAGGGAAGAAAATGTGATTGGCTGAGATCAGGTTCATACCACTTATTAGAAAAGCAGCTTTTAACAGAAATAAAGTTATGTTACAAAATAATGAAGACGCCTTTGCTCACTTCCGTTTTAGCCTGCAGTTTGCACATTTGTATAATTTGTACTGCTTGTATATTGCTACACAGAGACATTAGGTGAGCCCTACTCACGGCTTCCCTAGGGGCTCCGATAGTAAAGAACCTGTCCACGATGCAGGAGACCTGGGTTCCATCCCTGGATCAGGAAGATCCCCTGGAGCAGGAAATGGCAATCCACTCCAGTATTCCTGCCTGGGAAATCCCATGGACGGAGGAGCCTGGCGGTCTACAGTCCACGGGATCACCAAGAGTCAGACACACCTGAGTGACTAACACATACACTCTTATCACCAGTTCGTGACAAAGAGGTGACTATGGCCATTATGTGTCCACCATTCCCAGGGCATGTGCAAAGGAGGCAAAAATCACTTCCTGGTTTCTAAAACAGGCCTCCACTGTATTCCAAACAGTTAGCCTGGGACGCCACAAAGCACTTTCACTCTCATCCACAGCCACACACCCTCCACCTCCATAGAAGCCCATGTTGTAGGTATCTTCATTGAACATTTACCTACCTGGGGACGGGCCCACAGGCTCAGAAAGGGTTCTTGTTCATAGAAGAAGGTAGGGGAAACCATCTCAGGTGTTTCTCCAAGGCTGTCATGACTGTTCCCGTCTACCGTTAGCTCCGTCTCTTGCAGCCCCAGCAGCAGATGACTTACAAATCTAGATGATGTTTTGATGTGAGGAGAGTAGCCTCTCTGCCTGGTCCTGCCTTATATCCTTGACAGTTACTTCTTGCATCATTATTATTAAAGGGCAAAAAGAAAGTCTGAAAATGCAACAGCAACACAAAGCGGCTAAAGGTGTAGGTTCTTCCATCAGCCGCAAGTGAATGTGAATTCCAGCTCTACCGTATTCTAGCTGTGTGCCCTTGAGAAGGTTACTTCACCTTTCTGAGTCCTGCTTCGTCATTTATGACAATGAAGTCTACCGCTCATAGGTTTGCTATTAGGATTAAATAAGATAATGCGGATAAATTATTTAGTATGTTTCCTACGCCTAATAAATATTCAATAAATGTTAGTTTTTATTATTAGTGAAACTACTGCTCTAATTATTATTGCGGTGCTGTGAAAAGAAAATGGACATGAGAGTCAAATAGATGTGAATTTGCAGTTCTTATCTACATATTTAAGAAAGAAAAAAAAATTAGAATCAATAAAGAAGATGAAAATACCGTAAATTATTGCTGATCAAGGTGATGGTGCCTTGGGAATTGTCATTCCAATGGGAAATTTCTCCTAGGGTCACAATGGAAACCATTTGATTGTAGCCAATGAAGACTGGACCACAATGAGAAGGGAGTGTCAGAGAACAGCTACCCAAAGCCAGAGAAAGCTAGAGGTGACAACTGAAAAGAAAGGAGATGAAGAAAAAAGGAAATCATGAGCTAAATTTGTCTCATGGCCAATCACTTTTTGTGTGTGCAATGAGTTGGGAATTTTCAAACGCAAGCATTTTATAAAATATTGAGAAATGTTTACGTTAGAAACAATGAGTCCTTAATTGTATCAGCAGCACAGTGCCTTGCTTAGCTGAAGGCACCCAGGAATTGCAAAAGAAATAGGAGATAAATAATATGTGTCCCTATTTTTAGATTAGAGAATTGAGGCAGAGAGAGGTGCTGTGGTTTGTTCAAGGTCACATAGACAACAAGCAGTAGAAATGAGATTTTTAACCTGGCAGAAATTTTAGGCTATTGCCTTAAATTAGCAGGGCAAAAGGAGGACATGCATTTTAGAAAATATTTATAGCATGGGAATCAAATGAATACTGTGTCTTATACTATCAGTTCTTTTCTGCTATTAGAATGAATAGAAATAGCTTTTTATTAAGTGAACATTTACTGCATATTAAGCATATGGGTTCTATATTTTGTCAATAATGAGATAATTCATGAGAGTGGATGTATTATTTCTAATGCTTGCATTATGCTACAAGGGAAATGTTTTTACAGATACTGAAAATGAGATTCAGAGAGGTGAGGTCACTGGCCCAACATCACAGAGCCAAGCCAGAATTTTGAGACTGGTCTATCTGACCCTAACTCTTCACTACGTCATCCTCTTTGACTTTTCAGTTGTAGCTCCAAATTTTTCAAACTGATGCCTTAATAGAAAATCTTATACTTCCAGGAACAACTAGATTTATGCTGCTTCTTTACTCACAATTTCAAATCTCAATATATTGAAAAGTGAGAGAGGCAGTTGTCCTTGTCAATAATCACTTTGACCTATTCTGAAATGAACCAAAGCCCTTTTCTTAAAGGACCAAGAGACCAACCCACTAGCTCAGGTATCCTTTGGATCACGAATCAGCTCCACGTGAATTTATGTGTAGTCCAGCCCAAGAGCTACCAAAAGATATTGAAAACCAGGATGTTGCTAGTCTGGACATGAACTCTAGGAGTTTTCTACTATGGTCGGCCATTTTATTTCTCTCCCCATTCCTTGCCCTTCCTGCCTTGGTGCTAATGTATCTTTTTATCCCCCAAAGTATTCTTAATCTGTGGTGTGTGTGTGTGGGAGGGGGGGTTGTCTTAAAAAAAGGACTCGCCGGTCATGTGCAGCAGTGAAAAAGTGAATGAAAAAGTGAGTTTTTGTATTCCTTTACTGTATAGGAGTTCTAAGAAATCCTCTCAAAACAATGCTTTGCATCCTAACTCTTCAAGAGGGATATTCATTTCTCCAGACATAATCCTTGTTTCCTGGACCATCTTCCAGGATTAGGGTTCTCTCAGCTCACTTGGGGAGATGTGATCTTCCAGGAAACCATCTCCAGTTCATACTTTCCCAGCATGATTCTGAGTTCTATCACAAATAAGGCTTACAACCACCACATGCCTGATTATTTCTGAGCATGTACAGCTCGGGCCTCCTCCTTGCCTCAGAATAAAATGCTGCAGCACACATTAGCTGACAGAAAACAGGTGCCAACCGTTACCAATGAGGGGATGAGTCAGAGTCCACCCACAGTGATCCCAGAAGAGCTGGAACTCATCTTCATGAGGGGTGACAACTGAGAAGTCAGAGAAAAGAGGGTACCCACCCAGTCACTCATGTCCATAAGACAGAGTGGTCGTCGTCCCAGTTTGTTGAGTACCACTCAGTTCATCTCTGTTGTCCAAGCATAAATTATTCTTTCAAAAGTATCTTGTTAAATAATTGTATTTTGCTACCAGAGCATGGGTGTGGATTGCCTTCTTGTCTCACAGATAATGCACCTGCCTAAATTGTTTCCTACCCGCCACAGTCAGAGAAGTCTTAAAATTGAAATGGATCATCTATTTTTCTATCCAACCTCCTACACTTGAGAGAAATGCTGCAAAAGATTCTGGGGAAAGGGTTGTCCCTCGATAAAATGAGCTGCAGGAAAAGAAGCCCCTTCTCTTCATCATCTCAACCTCATTGAGTTCTGCATGCAAGGTCTCGGGACCTTCCTTTACACAGAAAATCAATTTCTGGAGGAGCTTCCCAGTTCCATAAGCTTCAGGTCCCACAAAATAGGATCGGCCTCCTGCTCATCTACTTGATCTATGTTACCGAGTCTATAAAATCTATCCCACAGGTATATCTTTCAAATCTACCCAATTTTCTCCACCTCCAATTCATTATCCTGGTCTACACTGCCATCTTTCAGCAGAGTACACCTGTGTGTTCTTTCACACTCTGATTTTTCTAAACCGTGTATCTTATCACAACACTCTTTTCTGTAAACTCGACTGGAGTTAGGGGAAGACCAAAATGCTTAACCTGGTTCTGAAGTTCGGATAACCTGGCCCTATCCTGTCTCAGCTTCATGTACCTCACTGCCTATCTCACCCACTGCGTGTAGTACACTGGCCTTCTTCCTTTTACTGCAGTGTCCCGAGTCTGTGGTGGGTACAACTATTCTGTCAGAAAGGTTCTCAATTTATTGTGTAGTTAATTATTTTCTATTTGCCCTTCAGAGCTCAATTTAAAAATCCCTCCACTGGGATAGACTTTCTGACCACTCGATCAGATTAAGTTAGAACTTCTGATAAATGCTTGCATACAGCATTCATCACAAAGGCAAATCACATTAATTTAATTAGCGGCTGTCCCCCTGGATGGGGTGTTAAGTTTCAATAACATCTCTCATGTCAACTGATACGTCTGCAAACATTAGTACAGTGTCCTATTCACAAAGGTGAATACTCAGTAAATACTTAGGACATGTTTTGTGGAACAGCTGGATTACCTGCAGTGTGATGACACTCTTTAGAAACTAGAAATTAAGGATCCCAATGCATACCTCTCAAGCATCATGACAGCTAGTGTTAGCCTTCCTAGAGACACAGCATACCAACTCCAAGCTGAGTCAAGTTGAGGTGGTTTCAATTCTGATTGTCACTTACTAGCTAGGTGACATGGAATAAATGAATCTTCCAACCTTTTAGTTTACCTGAAAAATGGTAAGAGTAATTATAGTTACCTCATAGGCTGATTATTTGATTTTGGCACACATTTAAAAATATCTACTCTACATCAGACACCTGGATAGAGGCTAGGATTAAAATAATATGCTACCTGGACAAGGCATCTGCCCTTCTGGACACTGTTTTCATTCATCTTGAATCTCCTAACTCGAGCACAATGCCTGGTATATATTAATTTAATATGCACTTGTGGAAGTATCTAACATAGTTCTTTGTTTTTCCTACTCATTTAAAGTACAGTTGAGATAAAAGCACCAATGAGGAAAAGCAGGGCACAAGAGTCATGGCTGATATCCATGGTGGACTCACTGGTAGCAGGCAGGATGCTAAGCGTGGTACATGGATTGTTTCACTAAATCTTCATTCAGTGATGTAGACTCACTCATTATTATCTCCAGCATAGAGAAAGGGAACTAAAGCACAGACAGGTGAAGTTGCTTGATCAAGGTCACATAGCTAATAAGCAGCAAGGACACATTTGAGCACAGGTGACTTCACTGTACCGACGGCACGCTTTAAGTTATATCAAACTCTAGCTGAGAAGCCAGAGTCCCAGGGAGAGAGGAAATGAAGAGATACATTCAAAGCTCAGAAAAAAAGTGCTGACATCAGAAAAGCAGCAGGAAAACATCTTTCTTTTCTTTCTCTGGCTATTTTCACCCAGCTGCTTTCTCTCTTCTGTTTTTATGCTCTGTATCAGGTAATAATACAGTTGACTATGTCGAACTGTATAGTTTTATTCAACTCTGTATTATATGCCATCAGTAAAAGCACTGAATCCTAAGAATGTCATATAATGCTATGTATTTTTGATAAGGAAACCCACTTAAAACAGAACTGTAGTCTGCTGATGATTCCACATACTAGTCTCAAAGCTCCCAGTGAAATGACGTTATGAAAGGTAGACAGAGAAACAAGCCGTATGTCGGAGGTACTAACACAAGGAAAGCAGACAGAAGACCAGTATCGGAGATCAAAAGAGCATGTATGTGACGTGGCAAAGCAAAGAGCTTCCCTAGGAGACCAAGAGCGGCACTTACCATCTCGTGTCAGTAACCAAGCTCATCGGTGTTTAGTGCACGTGAACAAAGTGTCAGGCTTTTTAAAGCTTTGTTTTGCTTTTGGACTTAATTACTTATGTGACTGACACTGATTGTTATTTCCAGTTTCATATCCAAATTGGGAGGTCATTCTAATCTACTGCTGACTATAGAACTTGCTTGGTATAGCCTCATAATAGTGAAATGCAAAATTACCCAAGAATGATTTATTAAGGTAGCATTTAAAAATTCTTTTGGAACCAAGTCTGTTTTATACTCAGTATTACTAAGGACCTCAAAGAGCTTTTGTTAATGTGAGTTATATCCACTGAAACTTTTTTAAATTAAAAAATGTTTAAGCTATTAATTCCAGAATTACAATAATAAAATCATTGTATACTAACATAAATGACATAATTTTTAAAAATAATAACTATTTCCAAAACAAAAAGTTAGTGAGAAGAATGCCATTGTTTTATACTTTTGCAAATCTCTTTACTGTCTGTCTTAGTAGAAGAAGGTTGGATTCTGTTACCTACTTCAGCGTTCTGCCTGCTACAAAATTATGTTTTGGTTGAAGTATATAAAGAAAATGTAGTCTAACAAAAATATACATGAAAAAGGAAGAAAGGAAGAAGTATACTTATGGATATTCTTCTTTGATGATGCATCAAAACTCAACAAGCAGCTTCTTGGAGTAGAAGCAAGTAGACTCTGAAACTGTATCAAACTTTTTGCATTCTCTAAGACTAAAATCCATTGGTCTATATTAAACTTTAAATAGAATTTTCACCCACACATACTTTTCTAACACTATGCACTGTTATTTGGAAAATACTGATTCAGTGAGTCATATACACATTCCAGCTATTGACACATTTTTATCATACAATATTTTTTAAAAGCACATTAGCTATTATGATTACAATCTCATAAAATTCTTTAAGTATTAAGAAGTTGTCAAGCTCATGATGGTAGATACAAATTTTCCAAAATTTTAATTTCACCAAAGAGCTAAAATTGTATCATTTGCCACAAATACTGCCAGGTGTTTGCCATGAAGTAACAGGCTCCCTTTATTCATTTTCAATAAATCTCTGCCAAATATCCAATTCAGAATAACTAGCTTGTCTTCCAGTCACTCTTTTTTAAGTAAAGATGGTATGTCATGAAAAACAAACAAACAGCTCATTCAACATGCAACTCAAACAACTACACAAATGCTCTTCCTCAAGAAACCATGATCATTAGGTAGACATCAAAGTGCTCCACCAAGGGTGTTCTTAAGTGTCATGGGATTTAGGGGATATTCTTAACCATGAGTTCATCATGGTGAAGAACATAATGACTAGTGATGTAGTTGGTGCCACTGATGATCATTATTATTCATGCTGCTCTCTCCGCCTCAGTGGACAGTGTACTTTCATGGCCTATGGATGCTAAGCTTGATCTGCTTTGGTCTATCAGTAGACATGACACAATCAAGGTCTTAAATCTTTCCCCACAGTTTGGCTTGGCTCTTGCTTGTCAGTATGTCAGTGCCATGAGAAGAGTATGCTCCTGGGAGCTATAGCCCCTTCAGCCTGTTTCCAAAACAAATGTATACGGAGCAGATTCACATTCTGGAGCCAAATCTAGTCAACTCACAGTTTAAAGCAGGGATGTCCAGATGAGTGTAGCCTAAATAAACTAAATTATTTAGCAATAATAAGCAATTATTATTCATTGCTTTTGCACCATTAATGCAAATGTTAAGGGAAAAAAGGCAAACAATGTTAGGATTATTAGGAAAATGGTTTTGTCTTTGCAGACACCCTCATAGGGTTTCAAGGGTTTGGGAACCTCCAAAGATCTGTGGACTATACTTTGAAAAGACCTCTAGGCCTTCCAGCACTATGACAAATAGGTGCTGTGAGAGTGAGAACCTGACCTTAGAGGAAAAGCTTTAAAACTTTCACCACTGAGTGTCATGTTAGATGTGGACTTGTCATACACAGTCTTTATGATGTTGAAATACACTGCCCTCTACACCAAATTTGTTGAGAGCTTTTATCATGAAAGGATGTTGATTTTATCAAATGCTTTTTCTGCATGTACTGAGATGATCATATAATTTTGATCTTTGATTGTCCATCTATTAATGTGATGCTTCATATATTTATTGATTTGCATATGTTTAACCACCCTTGGATCCCCAGGAATGAATTCCACTTGATCAGAGTGTATGATCATTTTAATGCACTGTTGAATTTAGCTTGCTAGTATTTTACTGAAATTCTGCAGTATCACACTTCCTGAGTTCAAACTATACTACAAAACTGGCAATATCATAGTTTCTGATTTCAAACTATATTCAAAACTATAATACACAAAACAGTATGATACTGGCATCAAAACATTTACACAGACCAACAGAACAGAATTGAGAGCTCAGAAATAAACCCACACATATACAGTCAACTAATATTTGACAAGAGGACCAAAAACACTCCACGCAGAAAAGACTGCCTCTTCAAAAACTGATTCTGGAAACGGAATGTTGACATGCAACAGAATGAGACTGGACTATCGTGCACCACTCACAAACATTAAAAAAAAAAATGGATTCAAGACTTAAAATGTAAGACTTGAAGCTATAAAATTCCCCAAAAAACATGGGGGAAAATCTCCTTGTTATTGGTCTTCACAATAAATTATTGGGTATGACACCAAAACATAAGCAACAAAAGTGAAAAAAAAAAAAAATGTCCAGTGAGACTATGTCAAACTAAAAACTTCTGCATTGGAAAAGAAATGACCAAGAAAATGAAAAGGCAAACTATGGAATGGGAGAAAACATTTACAGATCCTATACCTGATAAGAGGTCCATATCCAAAATATGTAAGAAACTCACACAACTCAATAGCAAAAATAAACAAACAAAAAACAAATAATCCAGTTAAGAAATGGACAAAGTAACTGAATAGACATTTTTCCAAAGATATACAAATGGTCAACAGGTCCATGATAAGGTGCTCAACATCACTAATCTCAGGGAATTGCAAATCAATGCCACTGTTAGATATCATCTCATTCCTATTAAAATGGCAGTGGTTATTATCAGAAAGACAAATAATAACAAGTGCTGTTGAGGATGTGGAGGAAAGGAAACACTTGTGCATTGTTGGTACAAATGTAAATTGGTATAGGCACTATGGAAAACAGTATGGCGGTCCCTAAAAAAATTAAGAATAGAATTATAATATAATCTGGTATTTCTACTTCTGGGTATATATCTGAAGGAAACAAAAACACTGTCTCAAAAAGACATCTGTATCCTCACATTCACTGCAGGATTATTTACAATAACCAAGAAGAAGTTACCTGAGTGTCCACTGACAAATGAATAGAGAAAAGGTGAGATAAATAGATAATAGAGATATAAGACAGAATATTATTCACCCATAAAAAAGGAAATTCTGCCATTTGTGACAATATGAATGAACTTTGAGAGCACTGTGTTAACTGAAATAAGTTAGAGGCAGGGGGAGGGCAGCAGGGAATGGATAAAAGTGGTCAAATAGCACAAATTTCCACTTATAAGATGAATAAGTTCTGAGGATCTAATGTACAACATGGCAACTACAATTAGCAATACTGTATTTTTATACGTGAAAGTTGCTAAGACAGTAGATCTTAAAAGTTCTCACTGTACGTATACACACACACACACAAAAGATACCTATGAAGTGATGGATATGTTAACTAACTGTATTGTGGGAATCATTTCATAATACAAACATGTGTCAGATCATCATGCTGTTCACTTTAAACTTATACAACATTATAAGTCAACTGTATCTCAATAAACCTGGAGCATAAAAAAAGCTAATAATAAATTGTCCCAAATGATGAATTTAGACAATTTTTATTTCCTTCATACTATTTTACAAGCCCTTGAAAATACTCAAGATTTTTTTCCCTAGTGCCTTTTCTTGTACAGCTATGGGAAAAGTTAAAGGGGAGAATCTCACATTTAATTAAGAAAAGAACCTTCAAATTTGAAGGCAGATGAAATCTATCAGGTTTTTTAATTCTATGGACACTTTGACTCTTCCTTTTCTGAAGCACTTCTAGTCTATTTCTGCTGAAGTGAAACTACATCTCCGTTACCATGTTTTGTGTTGAGAACCTCAAGGAGAAGCAGAGAATTAGTCTTACAAGGAGAATCAGTGAGTAATCAAGTGCTCAAGGACAATAGCCATCCACCGATGGGGAAGCATCCTGATGAAAATAGCACTGCTGCAGCCGCCCAGGGCTCACACTGAGCGAGCCGGGACCGGGCGTCAGATGAACAAGAGCCCATCTGCCACCACGCTTGCCAGGAAATGAACCCACGTGGGAGCACATCCCAGCCTTGTTCCTTCCTCATCCGTCTCCGGTGCAGGTGTGTCCAAATGAGGAAATCTAGGTCATGAGCTCTTTTTGTACCTTAGGCAGCAAGGGATTCTGGTGCAGACATCTGCATTATGTCTCAACAGGCAGAACAAAAAAAACGGGGACATGATCAAGACAAACGACAGTGTTTTCAAAACACGTTAAACAGCCATAGGTGCCTACTGTAGCCACAGACACATAATTATCCAGATTGAAACTGATAATATGCTGAGCCACAAAGAAGACTCGGGATGGTATTCGCATTGTCTAGCATTCCCAGCCCCCACAACCTGAGCCTGGAGAATGGAAATCAAATTATTTCAGTCTACAATGTTTTCTATTACACCTTCTCTATGTCCAAAGTATTTAATCTATTCTGAAACTTACTATGGGCATACAAAGGATTTTTTTCTAGAATGTTCTTTCCTAAAGGACTGACCTGTTTTCTGGAAATGGATCTGTGTTATGTGGTCCTAAACATTTCCTGCTGTCTTCTACTTTGTCATAACAGCAAAATTCCAATAAAGAATGAGAACATTCTGAATTTAAAAAAAAAAAACACCTTGTATTTGTATTGGAAAACATATGGTTCAGGCAGACATTGCTTCGGTGCCATGGAAACATCTGTTCTCCACCAAGTGTATCTAAATAGCCGGCAATTATCCAATTTTCAGTGGTGCAAAAGAGGTTCTCTACACAAGGTACCCAATCTTAATGTTTTTACGCATGTTTTATATCAACATCATATGCTAAATGAACAGCAAGTCCTACTGCCCACATTCATAATAGGCAAAATGTCAACTCTTTTCAGCAAAAACAACCAGTTTAAGATAGCATGCAAAGCTATCCTCTGTCCATGGGATTCTCCATGCAAGAACACTGGAGTGGGTTGCCATGCCCCTCCGCCCAGGGGATCTTCCCAACTCAGGGATCGAACCCTGGTCTCCTGCATTGCAGGCAGATTCTTTACTGTCTGAGCCACCAGGGAAACCCAGAGATTTTTGGAATCCTGGGAGGCTGAAAAATCTCAATCAGGTTTCTTCCCACCACTCAAATTGGTCAATAATTTGTCAAGGTGCTTCTGCCAGTGACTCAAAGAATGACAAGACTTTGCATTGCTCCAACAACTCAGGTTCTACCGACAGGAAATCACATGCTCCATATCCAGAAAAACCAGCCTCACCAATGACAAAACTGCTCACGCTGTGCCTTTGAACATTACAGTTCCACTCTTAGATGTGAAGCTATTCACAAGTCTTCAAAGCAGTGACTGCTTTTATTCCCTAGGGAAGCTTCTACAAGGCTGTAAATCTTCTGGGATAATAAGCAATTTTCTGAAAGCCCTACACCTTAGTAAGAGAGGAAAACTTGGTGTTCCTGGGAGCAGCGGGGAAGTGGCTACACTCTCTGTAGAATATTTTGGCAACATAGTGAGGATTAAGTTGATCTGCCAGCATCTGAGAGTTCAGGTGCATTTGTCCACCTACTTTAGCAGGAAAAAAACAACTCTCTGTTACAGAAGCTACCTTACCCAGAGAAGTTATTACTCATTATGAAGAGTCCCTTGGCGCTCTCTGCCATCTCATTGGCAGGTAGAAATGATCCTGAAGCCTTAATTGCTTTCCATAGGTCATCATCACTGTCATCCAATGCTCTTTAAGGAACAAAATTTTAAAGGCATCTAACATTATCAGCTGTCGGAGGGTTCAGCTCTGCCTTGTAAGACAGTCCTGCCTGTCAAATGGAGAGCAAGCATCACAGTGGAAAGATAGGCCTGCCTGCATTCAAGCAGATGCTATGGATTCTCTCATAGGAAGAAAGCAAAGAAAATGGAGGACCTGTCTCAGAAGAAAGAGGGCTGCATGTCCTAATTCACAAACAACTTCTGCACTAAAAAAATTACGAAGCCAATGAGAAAAGAACTGCTGCAGTCCAGCTTGGGAGCCTGATCAGGAAGAACAAAGAGGGGGACAGGCTGAAAGCAAGGTGTCAGTGATGTGAGGAACAGAAAGCAGCCCTGCCTTCCAGAAACGTTGGTGTGGCTCCATTCCTGTTCCAAAAGCTTGGCAGAGATAGACTGTCAGGAAGTCAGTGAAACTCTGTTTCTTTGGGCTAGAGTATAAATTGATGAAAATGGCATCTAGGAGCTAACCTTCTAAGACAATGAAGGTGCTCTCTTCAGCGTGCCCTGATGGGGCCCGGGGCTGAGGGCATCCATGAAGCAAGGGAGAAAGACCCCTGCAGAGAGAGGAGATGAGAGCGTGGTTCCCAAAGAACAGCCCAGGGAGAGGCAGAGAGATGGCAGACTTCAGCCAGGATGGTGTGAAGGAAGCCCCAGCAGAGTGTGTTGCTTTTGTAGAGACAACAACAACATTTAAATCTGGAAATAAGACCTCCTGGTTAACCCTTCACCTTGGCATCTGACTGGCTCATCGTCTACCCAAGCCCATGATATCCACATTTGTGACCAATGCCACGCTCCCTGGTGTGTCTTTGAGCAAGTGGAGTTAATCTTCCCCCAAGGGCTGGTTTCTCATGGCTTCTGAAGGGCAGCTACCACAGTGCTCATTGGCTGTAAGATCCAACTCTACCCCAGGTCGGGTCAAATTCTAAAGGTCGTGGGTGCAACTTCAGGGTCATCAAATTCATGGGCCAAAGAAAAAAAATGCAAGACTGAAGAACAAAGCTCTCAGGAAATTCTATCCTACGTAGAATTCAAGAGGATGAGGTATGTCTAGGGAGCACTAAAGTGGTCTTCTGATGTTTGAGAGACAGTGAGATATAGCAGTCAAGCAAGCCTGGGTTCAAATCTTAGCCATTCTATTTACTACCTATGGGAAGAATTACTTAAACTCTCAGAGCCTCAATTTCTTTATCTCCAAAATAGTGATGGATTCTGCTTCCTGTAATTTACAGGGGAAAACAAAGATGAAGCATCTTGGCAGAGTATCTGTAATTAATAAATGTAAACTTCAAGAAAAGAATCTTAATCGAAGGCAGTTTATTAGAAGGAAAACTAGAAAGTGAGTTAGGGAATTTCTATCAGTGATAACAAAGGCAGCCAGATATATTTCCTAAGTGTTAGATTATCAAGTGCCATTTACCTCTATATTAACTACAAATCCTGTTGTGTTTAGGGGTTTTTCCTGCTTGTCTTTATTTTTTATTCCATTTTCAGCCTATATCTATATGTCTAGTGTGCTATTTAAAGACTTCTACAGACTGACTATCTAGGCTCATGACCAAAAGTCCTCCCAGTGTACGTACACAGTTCATCCATACTTCCAGCCAGTGGGTATTACTGAGCACCTACTCTGTGTTAGACACTACAGCAGGCAATGAGGATCCGATCCTCAGAATGGTTCCTTCCTTCCTGGAAAGTATATTTCAACAGGTAAAAGAGACACAGAGATACCTATTGTAAGATAAGTGAAGAAAAGTGCTATCTCACCCCTTGAGAGTCCATTTACCTTATAAAACACTTCATCCCCACATCACTGGCAAGAATGTTCCTGAAAGAAGGAAGGGAAAAGGAAGGGAGAGAGAGGAGGAAGTGCGCCATCGAAAAATAACATAAACATGGATGTGCTAAGCTCCTGGCCCATACTTCACTGACATTTGACAGCAGTCCAAGCAGACTTCCCCTCCCCCACTGGCTGCCATGGGATTAGTAAAGTACCTCCAGGTGGTGGGGAGTTTATTGAATAGCCTTGTTAATGACGACCTTCCTGGAAACTCTGCCAGAATCTCTGAGCAGGTTTTTACCCTCCTCTGAAGCAATCATGCTTTATCAGTTTTCCTATATAATGACCTATGGCAATAAGACGATCATGGCAATATGACTCCATTTACTTCGCTCTGAGCTACAAATGGCCCGGCCGACAAGGTGAGCTAATGGAAAACTAACACACGGTGGCCCAGGTTAACAGCTGTTTCCATTGTAACTGTGGCCTGCGACACACAGGTATACTTCACAGGCCCTGATGCAGACTGCCATCTGCTCACTGAATGTTTTTCATTTCCCCAACATGAAGACAGATACCAAGAATTGGAAGTGTCATGGGCATCAACCCTTGCTTCTTTTAGGCCCAGGTGTCTGGAGAGCCCTCCTACTCGATTTACGTCGTGAACAGGGGAGTCTTTAACTTAGCACCCCAAGATTTCCCATTGATCTTCTGTGGGAGAAATAGGAAGGTTATGTACTTTATTCTGTCATTTTGCTTGAACATTTAGTATTTATGTACACTCATAATTTCACCACATTAAATCTCTCTGGAGTCATAATTGCACCAAGTTGTAGAAGCATTCAGGATGGGCACTTACAATCCAAACTCCTTGAACCATATCCCCAGTCTGAATAGAGAGAGAGTGCGGATAAGGCCACAGTGCTTTTGATTCCGAGAACTATCCTTTACCGTGATCCGGGGCCCTCTCCCTGTGAACTTCTGTAGTCTGAGTGCCCAGGCTGGTTGCAGCTGTCAGGGTGAGCGCTGAAGGACCAGTCTGACCCTGGAGGGGCATCTGACAGCTCCACATTGCTCTCATTAGTTTATGAGGGCTCACGTGGCCTACTGTCTGAGGCCTTTAGCTGAAACTGCAAGATACTGAGAACAATTCCACTCAATGTCCTCGTATGCTCGTGTGCTTGGTATTTGCGTCTCTCACTCCCAGAAACACCCAGCAGGGCCCGTGTCATACTTCAGGCAGGGGCTTGTCCCCAGAGCCTCCAACAGGGCCTGGTACATAGAAGACTCTGGTCTTGGTTCCACACTGCCTAATACAACCTGGTCTAGAGCCAGTCATTTAACTTTTCTGGGCTTGAGTTTCCTCATTTACTATTTACTAATTACTTTCATACAATACACTATAAAAGATATTCAATATCTCCTACAATTACTTCCCAGTCACTAAGAACTCTTAGCCATGAGGATGCTCTTTTATTTCATTTGAACTATATGAAGTTGCATGTTGAAGGTCAAAAACAGCTGAAGAGTAGAAATTTCATGTGATTTAACCTATCTCATTACATGCATTTTTACTGAGCCCCTCCTACATAAAACATTTTATTGTCAGATATTGGGTATTCAGTAATGAACAAAATGAGACACTGGCCTTACATTCTACTTGGAGAAGACAAAGAATAAAAAAACAAATGAATATATCATGAGTCATGCAGAGAAGGGCACCAAGAAGGAAAACAAAGCAGGATAAAGAGGCAGAGAATTACTTAAGAGCACGGGTACATACTGAAACTGGAGAGACTGAGAGAAATTTACCTACTGAATGTGAAGAACCTCAGCATCTTTCCTTACTGTGATCCAGATTTCTGGCAGGAAGGTGACAGATATCAGAAAAGCAACTATTAGGATACTGTTCTCTGAGCAATATGATTATCCCAAGAGAAAAGATCTAAAGACATTAATGTTGGATGTTAATATTAGTGGCTAATGTTTGTTAACAAAGTGGCTGACCCAAATCATGTTAAAGTGACGCCTAGTATACAGCTTCCAAAAGAGTTTTTTTTGGTGTCTAATACTTACATATGTCTTTTTTAAATGCAGTTCATGAGGTTCTCACAGCAAGTGTACTGGGGTGGTTGGCCATCCCCTCCTCCAGTGAATCACATTTTGTCAGAACTCTCCAGTATGACCCACCCATCTTAGGTGGCCTGATGCAGCATGGTTCATAGCTTCATTGAGTCATGCAAGCCCCTTCACTATGACAAGGCAGTGATCCATGAAGGGTGAAGTCAAGTGGGCCTCAGGAAGCACCACTGTTAATAAAGCTAGTGGATGCAATGGAATTCTAGTAGAGCTATTCAAGACCCTAAAAGATGATGCTATCCAAGTGTTGCACTCAATATGTCAGCAAATCTGGAAGACCCAGCAGTGTCCACAGGACTGGAAAAGGTCAATCCTCAACCCTTCACAAGAAGGGTAATGCTAAAGAATGTTCAAACCACAGGACAATTGCACTCATCTCCCATGCTAGTAAGGTCATGCTTAAAATCTTGCATGCTAGGCTTCAGCATTATGGAACCAAGAACTGCCAGACATCCAAGCTGGGTTTAAAAAAGGCAGAGGAACCAGACATCAAATTGCTGACATTCTCTAGATCATAGAGAAAGCAAGGGAATTCCAGATAAACATCTACTTCTGTTTCATAAACTACACTAAAGCCTTTGACTGTGTGGATCATAACAAACTGTGGAAAGCTCTTAAAGAGATGGGAATACCAGACCATCTTACCTGTCTCCTGAGAAACCTGTATCCGAGTCAAGAAGCAACAGTTAGAACCCTGTATGGAACAACTGGTTTGTTTAGGATTGAGAAAGGAGTATGGCAGGTCTGTCTGTTCTCACTCTGTCTATTTAACCTATACGCTGAACACATCATCAGAAATGCTGAGCTGGATAAGTTACAAGCTGGAATCAGGATAGATGGGAGAAATGCCAACAACCTCGGACATGTGGATACCACTTTAATGGCAGAAAGTGAAGAGGAGCTAAAGAATCTCTTGATGAGGGTGAAGGAAGAGAGTGAAAAAGCTGGCTTAAAACTAAATACTGAAAAAACTAAGATCATGGCATCCAGTCCCATTATTTCATGGCAAACAGAAGGAGAAAACGTAGAAGTAGTGACAAAGTTCCTTTTCTTGAGCTCTAAAATCACTGCAGATAGTGACTGCAGCCATGAAATCAGAAGATGATTGCTTCTTGGCAGGAAAGCTATGACAAACCTAGACAGTGTGTTGAAAAGCAGAGACATTACTCTGCTGACAAAGGTCCATATAGTCAAGACTATGGTCTTCCCAGTGGTCACATATGGTTTGGATAGCTGGACTGTAAAGAAGGCAGAGCATCAAAGAATTGATGCCTTTGAACTGTGGTGCTGGAGAAGACTCCTGAGAGTCCCTTGGACAGCAAGGAAATCAAACCAGTAAGTCTTAAAGGAAATCAACCCTGAATACTCATTGGAAGGACTGATGCTATAGCTGAAACTCCAGTATTTTGGTCACCTGATGTGAACAGCTGACTCATTGGAAAAGACCCTGACTCTGGGAAAGATTGAGGGCAGAGAAGAAGGGGATGACAGAAGATGAGATGGCTGGATGGCATCAGTGATGCAAAAGACATGAACTTGGGCAAACTTCAGGAGATGGTGAGGGACAGGGAAGCCTGGCATGCTGCAATACACAGGGTTGCAAAGAGTCAGAAACGACTGAGTGACTGAACAACTCTTAAATATAAACAGGCATCCAGGACTGACAGGTGTTTGAGGATAGCTGCTCATCTTAAGGTCAGGAGAAAAAGCCAATAAACAGTAACTTAGAGGAAACAAAACTTCACACACACAAAAAAGGTCAAAGTTCTTTGATGTCTTCAGAGAGAGGAAAGAAGAAATGGATACTTAACTGTTTAAAGAAAAATTTGGAAAATAAAATAATTCTAAGAAATAAACAAATCTATACTGGAGATGAAGGAAAAAAACTCAGTGAGATGGTTGCAAATCTCCTAGAAAATAACTAAAAATTATGGAAAATAGAGGAATGTAAACAAAGATGAAAAATCAAAAATAGAAAAATATATATAGGTTAAAAAAAGACAATCATCCACAAGGTCAATATTCAAATAATGAAAGTTTTAAAATGGAAGAGAATATTGGGGAGGAGGGAATGAAATTTTCAGTTAAATAATTCAAGGAGTAACCGAAATCATTGTGAAGTTTCAGAACTCTGGGCACAAAGAAACGAGCGTTTTCAGAAAGAGGAGAAGACAGGTTTCACACAACAATCCTGGACTATACTGGAGGAAATGAAACAATACTTTCTCCAGACTGGGAGAAATTCTTTCCAGCTTGAAATTTCTTACCCAGGCAATTAAACGCAGAAGTCAAATAAAATTATTTTTAGACATGCAAGGTTTCAAAACATTACTTTAAAACTTACTCAGAAAAGTAATACAATAGACGTTCCATACAAAGGAGCAAAACAAGAAAGATTACAAAGGATCCAAGGAACAGGAGCTTGTTGACAGAGGGAACAAGAATCCCAGGGAGATGGTGAAAAGAAATGCCAAGCTCACAACTCTGCAACCTGGCTAGAGAACTCAGAAGACTCTAGGATGAAGACCTGGATATGCCTGAGATTTATACACAGGAGAGTGAGTTTGAGCATAATTACACAGAAATATAAGTAAATATAATAGCTCAGTTGGTAAAGAATTCACCTGAAATGCAGGAGACCCAAGTTTGACTGGTTGGGAAAATCCCATGGAGAATGGATAGGCTGCCCACTCCAGTATTCTGCAGCTTTCCTTGTGGCTCAGCTGGTAAAGAATCTGCCTGCAGTGCAGGAGACCTGGGTTCTATCCCTGGGTTGGGAAGATCCCCTGCAGAAGGAAAAGGCTACCCACTCCAGTATTCTGGCCTAGAGAATTCCATGGACTGTATACTATATGGGGTCACAAAGAGTTGGACATGACTGAGCAACTTTAGAAGAAATGAAACATATTTATACATCCCCATATTATTCAAAGAAATAAAGGTACCAAATTTCTTCAACTCTGAGACAACTTTTTTTGCATTTCAACATGTCCATAATCAGGATATGTCTCAACCCATGGTGTAACACAGTGTAACTGGCAGCTTTTATAGTATCATATAATCATAGACATTAGTGACTGAATGAAATGTGGCCAGTATTAAAGGAATCAGACAAAGGCGGGCTGCCTGCCTCTGGGAAGCAGTAATTGGGAGGGAGGATGAAAGGGACTACTGTTTAAGTAACACACTTTTGAAATGGACTCTTTAAATTATGTCCAGGTATACATTATTTTCTCTGTTGGCTTAGATGGTAAAGAATCTGCCTGCAGTGCAGGAGACCTGGGTTCAATCCCTGTGGCAAGAAGATTCCCTGGAGGAGGAAATGGCAAACCACTCCAGCATTCTTGCCCAGAGAATCCCATGGACAGAGGAGCCTGGCAGGCCACAGTCCACGGGGTAACAAAGAGCCAGATAGGACTGAGGGAAAAAACACTTTCACTTTTTTCATACATTATTTTAAAAGACATATGTTTAAAAAAATTCCTTCAACTACCTTGTGGAGAAGTGTCCCTAAGAGGACAAGACTGGGAAGAAGGAGATGAGTAGGAGCTTGTTCTCAGTTCAGAAGGGGACTGGGGATGGCTTGGACTAGACTGAGAACAATGGAGGTGGTGATAAGTGGCCAGATACAGAATATATATTTAAAATAAAGCTGCTCAAATCTTCCCATGCATTCAGCGTGAAAGAGGAGAGTCAAACGTAACTAACCCCAAAGTGTTCGGCCTGAGCAGACAGAAAAATGAAGTTTCAGTTTCCAGCAATGGAAAGTCTGCAAGGAAAGCAGGTTAAAGGAGGAAAACATCAGGAGTGCAGGCAGGACATGGACGTCAGGATCCCATTAGATGCCCAAGCGGACGTGGCTGGCAGGAAGACTGCCTAAATCCGGAGCTCTGTTCTAGCTACACTGAAGGTCAAGTTTGGCCTTGTTTCTTCATGTTCCTACAACCCCCCTTTAACAGGATGGTAATTTTTTGCTTGCTTTTATAGATAGTAATAAAGTAAGCCTTAGTTTTTGTTTGAGCACATACTCAAACAAAAGTAGTTTTCTTTTTTATCAACTGCTTCAGCTCAGTTGCTCAGTCGTACCCGACTCTTTGCGACCCCATGAACCACAGCACGCCAGGCCTCCCTGTCCATCACCAACTCCCGGAGTCCATCCAAACCCATGTCCATTGAGTCAGTGATGCCATCCAACCATCTCATCCTGTGTTGTCCCCTTCTCCTCCTGCCCTCAATCTTTCCCAGCATCAGGGTCTTTTCAAATGAGTCAGCTCTTCGCATCAGATGGCCAAAGTATTGGAGTTTCAGCTTCAACCTCAGTCCTTCCAAAGGACACCCAGGACTAATCTCCTTTAGGATGGACTGGCTGGATCTCCTTGCAGTCCAAGGGACTCTCAAGAGTCTTCTCCAACACCACAGTTCAAAAGCATCAATTCTTCGGTGCTCAGCTTTCTTTATAGTCCAACTCTCACATCCATACATGACCACTAGAAAAACCTTGATGAGACGGACCTTTGTTGACAAAGTAATGTCTCTGCTTTTTAATATGCTGTCTAGGTTGGTGTTGGTCATAAATTTCCTTCCAAGGAGTAAATGTCTTTTATTTTCATGGCTGCAATCACCATCTGCAGTGATTTTGGAGCCCAGAAAAATAAAGTCTGACACTGTTTCCCCATTTATTTGCCATGAAGTGATGGGACCAAATACCATGATCTTAGTTTTCTGAATGTTGAACTTTGAGCCAACTTTCTTACTCTCCTCTTTCCCTTTCATCAAGAGGCTCTTTAGTTCTTCTTCACTTTCTGCCATAAGGGTGGTGTTACCTGCATATCTGAGTTTATTGATATTTCTCCCAGCAATCTTGATTCCAGCTTGTGCTTCCTCCAGCCCAGCATTTCTCACGATGTACTCTGCATATAAGTTAAATAGGCAGGGTGACAATATACAGCCTTGACGTACTCCTTTTCCTATTTGGAACCAGTTTGTTGGTCCATGTCCAGTTCTAATTGTTGCTTCCTGACTTGCATATAGGTTTCTCAAGAGGCAGGTCAGGTGGTCTGGTATTCCTATGTCTTTCAGAATTTCCCACAGTTTATTGTGATCCACACAGTCAAAGGTTCTGGCATAGTCAATAAAGCAGAAATAGATGTTTTTCTGGAACTCTCTTGCTTTTTCAATGATCCAGCGGATGTTGGCAATTTGATCTCTGGTTCCTCTGCCTTTTGAAAACCAGCTTGAACATCTGGAAGTTCACGGTTCATGTATTGCTGAAGCCTGGCTTGGAGAATTTTGAGCATTACTTTACTAGCATGTGAGATAAGTGCAATTGTGCAGTAGTTTGAACATTCTTTGGCATTGCCTTTCTTAGGGACTGGAATGAAAACTGACCTTTTCCAGTCCTGTGGCCACTGCTGAGTTTTCCAAATTTGCTGGCATATTGAGTATAGCACTTTCACAGCATCATCTCTTAGGATTTGAAATAGCTCAACTGGAATTCCATCACCTCCACTAGCTTTGTTCATAGTGATGCTTCCTAAGGTCCACTTGACTTCACATTCCAGGATGTCTGGCTCTAGGTGAGTGATCATACATTGTGATTATCTGGGTCATGAAAATCTTTTTTGTACAGTGCTTCTGTGTATTCTTGTCACCTCTTCTTAATATCTTCGATTTCTGTTAGGTCCCTACCATTTCTGCCCTTTATTGAGCCCATCTTTGCATGAAATGTTCCCTTGGTATCTCTAATTTTCTTGAAGAGTCTTTCCCATTCTATTTTTTCCTCTATTTCTTTGCACTGATCACTGGAGAAGGCTTTCTTATCTCTCCTTGCTATTCTTTGGAACACTGCATTCAAGTGGGTATATCTTTCCTTTTCTCCTTTGCTTTTCACTTCCCTTCTTTTCACAGCTATTTGTAAGACCTCCTCAGACAGCTGTTTTGCTTTTTTGCATTTCTTTTTCTTGGGAATGGTCTTGATTACTGTCTCCTGTGCAATGTGACGAACCTCCGTCCATAGTTCATCAGGCACTCTGTCTATCAGATCTAGTCCCTTAAATCTGTTTCTCACTTCCACTGTATAGTCATGTATGGCCTAAATCAAATATGAATGGTCTAGTGATTTTTTTCCACTTTCTTCAATTTCAGTCTGATTTTGGCAATAAGGAGTTCATGATCTGAGCCATAGTCAGCTCCCAGTCTTGTTTTTGCTGACTGTGTAGAGCTTCTCCATCTTTGGCTGCAAAGAATATAATTAATCTGATTTCAGTGTGGACTATCTGGTGATGTCCATATGTAGAATCTTCTCTTGTGTTGTTGGAAGAGGGTGTTTGCTATGACCAATGTGCTCTCTTGGCAGAACTCTATTAGCTTTTGCCCTACTTCATTCTGTACCCCAAGGCCAAATTTGCCTATTACTCCAGGTGTTTCTTGACTTCCTACTTTTGCATTCCAGTCCCCTATAATGAAAAGGACATCTTTTTTGGGTGTTAGTTCTAGAAGGTCTTGTAGGTCTTCACAGAACTGTTCAGCTTCTTCAGCGTTACTGGTCGGGGCATAGACTTGGATTACCATTACAGTGAATGGTTTGCCTTGGAAACGAACAGAGATCATTCTGTCATTTTTGAGATTGCATCCAAGTACTACATTTCAGACTCTTTTGTTGACTATGATGGCTACTCCATTTCTTCTAAGGGATTCCTGCCCACAGTAGTAGATATAATGGTCATCTGAGTTGAATTCACCCATTTCAGTCCATCTTAGTTCGCTGATTCTTAGAATGCTGATGTTCACTCTTGTCATCTCCTGTTTGACCACTTCCAATTTGCCTTGATTCATGGACCTAACATTCCAGGTTCCTATGCAATATTGCTCTTTACAGCTTCAAATCTTGCTTCTATCACCAGTCCCATCCACAATTGGGTATTATTTTTGCTTTAGCTCCATCCCTTCATTCTTTCTGGAGTTATTTCTCCACTGATCTCTAGTAGCATATGGGGCACGTACTGACCTGAGAAGTTCATCTTTCAGTGTCCTATCTATTTCTTTTTCATACTGTTCATGGGATTCTCAAGGAAAGAATACTGAAGTGGTTTGCCATTCCCTTCTCCAGTGGACCACATTCTCTTAGACCTCTCCACCATGACCTGTCCATCTTGGGTGGCCCCACACAGTATGGTTTAGTTTCATTGAGTTAGGCAGGGCTGTGGTCTGTGTGATCAACTGGCTAGTTGTCTGTAATTGTGGTTTCAGTCTGTCTGTCCTGATGCCCTCTCTCAACGCCTACCATCTTACTTGGGTTTCTCTTACCTTGGACCTGGGGTATCTCTTCACTGCTGCTCCAGCAAAGCACAGCCACTTCCCCTGACCTTGGGAGTGAGGTAGCTCCTCTCGGCCGTACTTGCGCGCTGCTGCCGCAGCCAAACATCGTCAGCAAATGTACATTGTGGCCAAGTAAGACAGCATACTTGTCCAGTAAACATAAGCATGTTTCACTTAGACTTTGGTTCTTTTAGGCAGAATCATTCTACTGTAGGTATTGTGTTGAAAGGGATGCTGTAAACCCTGTTTGTGAAAGTGAATACTTCCTGCTTAGAGAAAAATCTAAAACCAGGTCTTCTTACTGCATTGAATGATGGATGCCACATCTCTTAATTAACCCACTGGAAGCTCTTGCAAACAGCTGACTGGTCAATAACATCATGTCTAATTTCTTGGCACTCCCTCCACACACACACATACACACTCTGCAAAGCAATTAAAGATAACTACATTCAAGTCAGATGAAGCAACTCAAGGTTACTGTCTCCAAAGATCACTATAGTCAGGTCCTGCTTTTACCTTTTCAGACCTTTTTTGAGCTATAATTGACATGTGCAACATGTTGATTTGATACATTCATATATGATTACAGTCAACAATACTATACCATAAACTTCAGAATTGCTAAGAGATAATACCTTAACTGTTCTCCATATTTTATTTTGTTTACCACACACACACACAAAAAAACTACATGATATAACAGAAGTCTTAGCTAATGCTATGGTGGTGAGTGAAAGTCGCTCAGTCATGTCTGACTCTTTGCAACCCCTTGGGTATATATAGTCCATGGAATTCTCTAGGCTAGAATACTGGAGTGGGCAGCCTATCCCTTCTCCAGTGGATCTTCCCAACCCAGGAATCGAAGTGGGGTCTCCTGCATTGCAGGCAGATTCTTTACCAACTGAGCTATGAGGGAAGCCCTGCTATGATGGGCTGTAATACTGTAATACCTCAACACATCTCATCTGACTTTTCAATTCACATTTCACTCTGAGGAACACTCTAAGAGACATAAAGAAATCCTTTTGAACCAAGAAAACATGTTGACCTGATAAGGTCTTAAGCAATTACAGAAAGGCTCTTTGAAGACTTTTCTTGAGTTCTAACTAGTTTTTTGGCTGTCATAACTGACCTACCTCATGTGTTAGGGGCAGATCTGATAGATCCCTTCATTATTCCAAGCATTGGAATGATCCTCTAAGATGAGCCAAGTAAAGTGGGTTGACATTCACAGGCTAATTCTAGATGAGGAGTCAGAAAAACACCCAGCCAACAGTTTTTTTTGGCTCTCTGCGGTTACAGACATCTCTATTAGTTCACACTTCTTTGATCCTTTTAGAAAATCCAGAGAACTTTCCATTTCTTTGTACATTTATTATTTTCAAGTTCCAACTCCTCCACCTCCTTCTCTACCCCTAAGCACTTGAAACAAAATATTTGATCATTTTTATAGCAGTATATAGTTAAACATGAAAGAACAAGTAGGCTATTTTCACCAATTTCTAGTGACAATTTAAAGACTATTTTCTACCAAATTTTCCTGTTACACCCACACTGCCTACCCCCCCAATGTTTCTTTCTTATAAAAATTACTCCATATATATAATAGAGGTGTGCAGTAGAAATATACACCTTTTATCAGTCAAGATAGGTTGACTACGTTGTGGTAACAAACAACTCCAAATCCCAGTGGCTTAAAGCAGCAGAGGTTTCTCTCTCGCTCATAATACATTTATGAGGACACTGGGTGTCCTCACCCAGTGATCCAGCCGGAGACGATACAACTGTCAGTTGCCAAGGCAGAAGAGAAGGGCAGCCCTGAAAAAATGCACTGGTTCTTAAACGTCCACTTGGAAAGGACATGCACATCACTGCTATCACATTTCTTCGAACAAAGCAAGCCATGTGACCAAACCTCATTTCAAAGGGTCAGAGAAGCATTAACATTTTTGCAAAAGGGGCACTGAATGTGAGTAAGGAGTTATACACCCTATTATTCACACCCTACACCCGAGTTACAGTGCATCTGATCTTAAATCGCAATCCCTAGTAATAGAGGAGGACATTTCTGTTCATTTTTGCCCAGATGTTTTTCAGAAAAACGTCTAAATTCTGAGTTTCAAATCATCATCTCAACCTCACTCTGTGTGTTTGGCTAATGGTGTCACATTCTGTAGATAAATAAAGGTCATCATCTCATTAAATGAGTATGTTTCAGACCACAGGAAAATGTGTGACACGGTTACCAAGGTTCTTCACTTATAATGAAGGTCTGAAATGTCAGCAGGGGAGACCAGGAGCCAATTTCAGGCTGGCAGAATCCTTTCCAATTGCAATTGTGCAACAGTAATCATGCAACTGTTTTCCCTCCCTTCTCCCTAATGTTATGGGTGTCAGGAAACATGCTGTTCTTTCTGACACAGAGTCTACATGGCCCAGGGAGATATTTGGGCGCATGTGGAGAAGGATTTAATTGAAGTGGGAGCAGTGAAGTTCAGGAATCATGACCTTTCTAGTATAATTTGACAAATCAGGCAGTTTACCCAGTTGCCAATCAAGTGTGGGTTGTACATCCACAGCTTACTCCATCCTCATCTGTGATATTGTGATACGGTAAGAAATATTTTGCTCTTGTCTCCAGTTCCTGGCACAGCACTCCTAAAACCCTTGAAATTTCTTAAGTGGCAGGGGTAAGAGGAGCAGCTTTTGTTGTTCATGAGAGGCCCCTTTCAACCATACCTGTGTTGATGCTAATGTGGTGACTCCTGGATGGCTGGGCTGGGCGCAAGATGGCTGAACCTTGAGAGGTTTGAAATTTTCAGTCCTTCCCCTTGAGCTGGCTGGAAGTTGAGTTAATCACCAGTGACCAATGATCTGATCAATCGTGCCAATGTAACACAGCCTGCGTGAAAATCCTAACAACTAAAGGGGCTCAGAGAACTTCCTGGCTGGTGAATGCATGGAGGTACTTGGAAGGCTGTGCCCCTGGAGAGGACATGGAAGCTCCCCTCCTTTCCCCCATACCTTGCCTTGTGCCTTCTTGCATCTGAGTTGTATCCTTTTATAATAAAAGGATATAGTAAATATATAGTATATAAATATATAAGTAACAATAATAATATTATATATTAATATATAGTGAATAAATAGTATATATAGTAGATATACATATAGATATATAGTAAGTAAATTGTTGTTTCTGAGGCCTGTCCTGTGAGCCATCCCAGCAAATTGTCAAACTGAAGGGGAGTGGGGATCACAGAAGCCTCTGATTCATAGCTGGTCAGCCAGAGCACAGATGACGGCATGGAGCTGTGACTGATGTCTGACGCTCTGTGGGGGGGGTGGGGCAGCCTTTGGGGACTGAGCTCTTAACTTGTGGGGTCTAAGCTGACTCCAGACAGTGTTATAACTGAATTGTAGGGCACCTACCTAATCGGTGTCCAGGAAGTTGGAAAATTGGTGTGGGAAAAAAAAAATAGACACTTGGTGTCAGAAATGTTTAAAGTAGAGGAGAAACAAAAGCATTTTGTTCTTTTACCATCTTTGTATGGTATCTTTCCAGGTGGCACTAGTGGTGAAAAACTCGCCTGCCACCCATCTTTGTACAGTGGTCATTTATATAGACTCAATTCGATATTTCTTACCTAGACTATGTCACTTTTCTTTTGCCTCGAGTTTCTCTGTCTTTCCCTTTTCACTCCAACTTCCACAAAGCAGCCAAGAGTTATCCTACTGAAGTTCAGTTCTGATGGTGAAAGTCACCATCAGCAAGGAGTTTAGCGGCACCTTTTTGCTTACAGGATGCAACACAGAATCATTTACAGAGACCCTAAGCACAACATTCTATCAACAATTCCGATCCAACCTACTTTTCATTCTTTATTTTTCAAAACACTCAGGTTTCATGCAGTATGAAATTGACAATAGTGAATGCTTCTCAGCTGCAAACATTCCCTGAATTTGAAAGATAAAGGTATAGCTGCTCTTCTGCATAAACTTGTATGTCTCTCTGGGTTCAATCCAGGGTTGAGAAGATCCCCTGAAGAAGGAAAGGCAACACACTCCAGTATTCTTGCCTGGAGAACTCCATGGACAGAGGATCACATGCAGCTGCAGCCCAGAGGATCACAAAGAGTCAGACTCAACTGAGTGACTTTCACTTTTCACTGACCCAAATGGTCTTTGAAAGACTTGTGATAACAGGCCTCCAGACAGAAATGGAATATCTGCAGCCAGTTTTTGATGAACAGTTATATATGTTGCATTTAAAAATAAAAAGTAGATCACTTAAAAATTATAGCAAAACAGTCATATCAGAGTCAAGTCAAGGAGAGAAAAAAGAAATGATCATATTTAGTTATCATCACAGCAAAAATGGTATATTTTAATACCCAAACATGAATGTAGCCTTAAAACCAATAGCTTAGTTTAGACCTGAGCAACTAATAAACTTCAGTTCCTGGTAAGATTTATTTTAATTTTTCAAGTAATCCCAATGGGCTACACTGGCTAACGAACAGTTTATACTGTTGAGTAGAAAACAGTGGTGTCTTCACTGGTTAAAAGAGACCAGAAAAAAATTTTAGAGTGTTTTTGTTTGTTAGCTTATTTGTATAATGCTCTGTTTTCTTCTCTCTGTTCTTGGGTATTAGTGGCTCAGTCATGTCTGACTCTCTGTGACCCCATGGACTGTAGCCCACCAGGCTCTTCTGTCCATGGGATTTTCTAGGCAAGAATACTGGAGTGGATTGCTATTCCCTTCTCCAGGGGATCTTTCTGACCCAGGGATCGAACCGGGGTCTCCTGCATTGCAGGGAGATTCTTTACCTTCTGAGCCACCAGGGAAGCCTTCCCCCTCACCTTATATGTGCTCTAATCTTTGCTCCCTTTGGGTTTTCCCTCTAGGAGGCCCAGCTCTATGACAAACAACTCCACAACGTCAAACTTAGTGCTCTTCTACTTTCTGCAATAACTAAACCCAGCTTCTTCTAACCTAACCTCTAATCTTCCTCTAACTAAACCTAATACCACTTCCTTTCTAATAAAAGTTGCATATTTTCTAGTTTCCCAAGTACCCCAGGGTTGGCAGCATGGCCATGCTTCAGACAAGTATTGTCTACCCTCTGCCAACCCTGGACCTGCTGAGCTGCGTGTTACCTGGCATGACCACTCTCTAACCCTCATTGCTGATGTCATCTGCCCACCTTCTGCACACCAGCTGAGCTTCCTTTCAGACACTGTCCACCATCCTCACACCTCCTACTTCCTCTGACCCTTAGACTCTTCTCAAATGGCCTTAACTCCTACTCAAGGAGAATAAGCCATCAGATTGAAATTATATAATTTCAGCTTCTCACACCAAATCCCTAAACTATCCCATCCTCCCCCCTCCTGTTTCAAAGCAGAGGTTGCCTCTTCCCATCAAAATCAAACCATCCATCCAGGCTTAAATTCTCCTCTAGACTTTTCTTCTCCAAAATTATGCACAAAAGAATCTCAGTTTGCCTCTCTCTCTCCCCCCTACCCTGCCATTCCCCCCACCCCCATGTCTCCTAGCTCCTTCCCACTAGCTTTTAGCCATGCTCATGTCTCTGCAAACTTTTTTCTTTAAAAATCAAATACAAAATAAAACCCTAGATAACCCCATAGTCTTTCCATCCACCACCCTAGTTCCTTCCTTCTGGTGTTATTTTTTTTTTTTTTTAATTTGGCTTCATTTTCTTCTCTTCCCCTCTTCATTTTAAATCTGGCTCCTGGGCTCACTATCCCACTGACATTGCTCTCACCAAGGTCATCACTTGACACTACATCCATTGAAGATGTCTGAGATCTCAGCTAACTTAACGACTTCAGTTCAGTTCAGTTGCTCAGTCGTGTCCGACTCTTTGCGACCCTATGAATTGCAGCACACCAGGCCTCCCTGTCCATCACCAGCTCCCAGAGTTTACTCAAACCCATGTCCATCGAGTCGGTGATGCCATCCAGCCAGACTTAGCACCTGCCAATCCAATGGAATAATCCCTTTTTTCCCCACCTGAGCATCATCTCTTATGCAACTTTATTCTTGTCTCATTTGTTGGTAGTCTCTTCTCCTTAACCATTGACTGTTGGGGTCATGTTGGGAGGGCTTTATCTGAAATCCTTGCTCTTCTCTGTCTGCACTCTCCTCACATCATCCGCCCCTATGACCCTGTAGTAGACATCATGGGGGATCTGCTGGTCCCCTCAAATCGCTTTGACCAGCCTGTGTGCCTCTCCCTTGGTTTGGGGTCTTTTATCTTTCAGTGGCACATCCAGTTTCCTTCCAGCTTTGGAGCTGGTTCTAATGCATTTCTGAGCTGACTCTTAGGACATAAGTGTCAAAGACACTGCTTCATATGTTAAATGAGGTGAAGCTACCAGGACAGTCTCATTAGAGTTCCAAAGAGAAGACCTGAAGGCCCCAAGATGTGGGCATTTTGGAATGGCCCTGTTATGTAATACCCGAGAACCCATCTAATGATGGAGGAAGAAAGTAGCTAGGTCTGGGTCATAGGTGGGTCAGCTTGGTACAAACTAAACACAGACGTCTGCTCGTCTCTCACATACTGCATAACCCAGACATTGCTGTCCTGAAGCAGGCTGGAATAGCTTCATGAAGGGACAACTAAGATTACAGCCTGGAGATGACACCCAGTGAGGTCAGGCTGTTGCTTTCAGGAGGTAACATGTACCTTATGCCAGTGTTCATTATGTGTTATTCTGTCTCCAATATGTAAAATGGATGAATTCAGGAACCAGGGTAGAATTAGACTGTACTCACCCCATTCCCAGTGACCTCTTCTCTCTTGGGAAATGTGCACTTCCAGGGACCCAGACAGACTTTAATTACCATCCCCATGCTGACAAATGCAAGCTCTATCATCTGAATCAAGGTCACTGGGAGAAATATCAACAACCTCAAATATGCAGAGGATACCACTCTAATGGTAGAAAGAGAAGAGGAACCAAAGAGCCTCTTCATGAGGGTAAAAGAGGAGAGTGGAAACATTGGCTTAAAACTCAACATTCAAAAATTCATGGCATTCAGTCCTATCACTCCATGGCAAACAGATGGGGAAAAGGTGGAAACAATGACAGATTTTATTTTCTTGGGCTCCAATCACTGTGGATGGTGACTGAAGCTATGAAATTAAAAGACACTTCCTCCTTGGAAGAAAGCTATGACAAACGTAGACAGCATATTAAAAAGCAGAGACATCATTTTGCGATAAAGGTCCATATAGTCACAGCTATGATCTTTCCAGTAGTCATGTATGGATGTGAGAGTTGGACTATAAAGAAGGCTGAGCACTGAAGAATTGACGCTTTCACACTGTGGTGTTGGAGAAGACTCTTGAGAGGCCCTTGGACAGCAAGGAGATCAAACCAGTCAATCCTAAAGGTAATCAACCCTGAATATTCACTGGAAGGACTGGTGCTAAAACTGAAGTTCCAATACTTTGGCCACCTGATGTGAAGAGCTGACTCACTGAAAAAGACCGTGATGCTGGGAAAGGCTGCAGACAGGAGGAGAAGGGGATGACAGAGGATGAGATGGCTGGATGGCATCAGTAACTCAATGGACATGAGTTTGAGTAAACTCCAGGAGACAGTGAAGGACAGGGAAGCCTGGTGTGCTGCAGTCTGTGGGGTCACAAAGAGTTGGACACGACTGAGCAACTAAACAACAATCATCTGACCCATAGCTTTCTTATGAGCTCCAAATCTGAACAGAGGACCACCTGTCTGACTTTCAAATTAGACACTGCAGAGTCACCTGAAACCTAATACGTCCAGAACTGAACTCATCTCCCTGCTCCTGCAGCATGTCACTGTAAGTGAGCAGTGCTGGCGTCAGCTCAGGTGCTCAGGCCTGAAATCTGCAGTCTTTAAAATCTCTCGTTTCTTTATCCACCATATCCAAAGCAACTATCAAGTTTTGCCAATTCTGCCTTCTACCCCCCAAGGTCAAACTGCATCATTTCTGAGTCAGATCACCGGAACAGCCACATGGTGGCAGCCGCTACGACGGTCCCCAGGGACTCCCTCCCTCTGGTGTTCACACTGTGGCGTGGCCCTCTCGCCCTCCACCTCTAATAGAACACAGCGACATGATGGGATGCCACCGCTGAGAGGGCGACAAGATTACTCGAGCTTTCATTTCCTTCTCATTCTCTCACTTGCTGGCTCGGAAGGAATCCAGCTGCTGCTGTGCTGAGAGCCGCCCCGGGGAGACCCAGATGGCACAGAACCGAACGGAAGCCTCCAACAACAGCAATCATACAAGGACCAGAGGCCCCCAGTCCAATAGTCCCAGAGGAACTGATTCTGGTCAACAGCCACATGAGTGAGCGTGGATGAGGGGTCCCCCCTCCCGTGGGCCTGAGATGTGACATCGTCCTGGCGCACACCTGGGCTGTAGCCCTGTGAGGCCTGAACCAGTGTCTCTAGGCAAGCTGGGCCAGGATCCTGACCCACGAACTATGAGGGTGTTTGCTGTAAGCTGCTAAGCTTTGGAGGGATTTGTGATGCAGCAACAGTAGCTCAGTTGGTAAAGAATCCGCCTACAATGCAGGAGACCCTGGTTCGATTCCTGGGTTGGGAAGATCCGCTGGAGACGGGATATGCTACCCACTCCAGTATTTTTGGGCTTCCCTTGTGGCTCAACTGGTAAAGAATCTGCCTGCAATGCCAGAGACCTGGGTTCGATGCCTGGGTTGGGAAGATCCCCTGGAGAAGGGAAAGGCTACCCACTCCAGTATTCTGGCCTGGAGAATTCCATGGACTGGGTTGCAAAGAGTCTGACACGACTGAGTGACTTTCAACAGGTTGAACACAGTCACCTTACTGGTCTATGCATTCATTCTTACCTTCTCTAATCAATCTCTCCACTGAAGCTGAAGTCTCACTTTACAAGTGAAAAAACTACAATTGTGTTGCTTTCTTTATTAAAAAAATATATATAAACCTTCAAATTGCCTATTGCTGTTGGGATTAAGGCCAAAAATCTTTACTCTGCTCTTTGAGGCCCCTGCGATCTGGCTCTAGCTGGTTTTTTTTTTTTTTTTTTGTCTCATTTCACATCCATTTTCCCATCCACTCACCCTGATCCAACCCCTCAGGCCTTCTTCCAGATTGTTGGGGTTGTTGCTGTTTTGTCTTTAACAAGCAATGCTTCTTCCTCTCTTCTGTACACTTTTCCCTCCGTCTGAAACACGCACCCCCTGTTCTCCGCCTGCTCACTGCCACCCTGCTCTCAGATTGCCTCAGACGTCGCCTCCCCCAGAAGGCTTTACTGAGTCCATCTCAGGCTAAGTCGAGCGTTGCCCGTGACACATTCCCATAACACATCACACTAACATGACAAGGGACATTTGTCATTATTTGTTCTGTCTGCCTCTCCTGCCAAACTGCAAACGCCCTGAGGGCAGAGAAGATAACTCCCTGGTTCACATCTTCGTCACCAGGGATCACACAAGCTCTGGTATACGGCAACAACCTCATAAATCGATTAATCATGAAGGGAAGCCACGGACAAACAAATTGAGAAAAATATATCATCTTACAGCATGACAAAATATGGTCGATTATTTCAAACCACCTTACACATGAGGAAGCACACCAAAAAGCATCCTGTGCTTCACATGCCAAATGTCTGAGATTGATTGTTCACGCGAAAGCCTTTACAACCTATGATGTGAAAGCAGTGAGAATCAATCAGAGTTTAGACATTCAAGTGCATATGTTTGTCCAAGTGCTCTTTCTCTCCACAAATGTTTATTGAATGTCTGCTCTGTGACGGGAAATTTTCTAAGCTGAGAACAGAGATGATAATTAAGTTTCTTGCCTGAGTAACCAGATGAATAGTGGTATTGGTAACCAAGACGGGAAAGTCTAGGGAGAGACAGGTTATGACAAAAGTAAAAATTCTTTTAATGAATTAAAAGCATTATAAAAGCTTACATTGTTAATAATTATTTTTCTTACTTCAATTTGGGGGTCAATATAATTACTTACCAAACTATAAGAAATTTGAATTGAAATGATTACCAAATGACCAGAGACCCAGGTGTGGCTGGTTAGCTAAGTAGCCTAAAATTCCTTTCTTTCTATTGTATACAATTACTTGTTTGTAAAACAACTCTGAATGTCGCCTAAGATCTCTTGTGGCTTAAAAATGCTATTACTGTTTCATTCTAAACTTTACAAAAGCATGAACATTCTCAGAACACACGAATCTAGATTCTATATGTGTATTCAATTCTCAGGAGAATCATTAAGCAATTGCAAATACAGTATCCTTGACCCAATACCTCCACTCCTAGGTACTTCCAACAGCAATGCTTAGCAAGTTATAGACCACCTCGTGTGTGTATCTCAGTAACAAAATAAAACAGCTTCCTGTACTCATGGGGAACCTCCTGTGCAGTCCCCATAAACCATATGGCTTTTAAAAAGGAAGTGTGGAAGAGGGGAAAAAAAACCTGTTAACATATTAACCTTATTATTTTGAAACTAAAAGATATTTTAACTCATTACTCCACTCTCGAGAAATGAAAACTTACATTCACAGAAAAACTTGTATGTAAATGTTTATAATAGTTTTACTCACAGTCACCAAAAACCAGAAACTACCCAAGTGCCCTTCAACTGGTAAATCGATAGACTATGGTACAACCACATGATGGAATACTAGCAAGCAATTATAACAATAAAACAACAAAATTATCGGTGCATGCAACATGGATAAGTCTCAAATGCATTGTGTTAAATGAAAGAATATAGACTCAAAGGTTGTGTATATCATGTAATTCTATTTAAATAATGTCTGCAAGAGGCAAAATTATGAGGATAGTGAACAGAGCAGTAGCTGACAAGGATCCAGATGGAAGCAGAGGTTGACTACAAAGGTGAAGCAAAAAAACACGTTTCAGGGTGACAGAATTTTCCCTCACTGTGGTGGTTTTACATGACTATTTACTTGTCAAAATTAATAGAAATTTTCACCAAACAGAGTGAATTCTCCTGTATTTTTTTTTAATTATGAGGAACATACAGCATGCCCCAAGACATACTGTAGCATGCACTTGCACTGAGTTAGGAATGGCAGTGACAGGGCAGATCCAAAAGCAATGACCATCCAAGGAACAAGCCCATCTAAAGAGACAAAAGAGCTGTACTCTGAAAACTATGAAGACAATGATGAAAGAAACTGAAGATAACATAAAGAGATGGAAAGATATACCACATCCTTGGACTGGAAGAATCAATGTTGTTAAAATGACTATGCTACCCAAGGCAATCTACAGATTCAATGCAATGTCTGTCAAACTATCAACACTATTTTTCACATAACTAGAATAATTTTAAAATTTGTATGGAACCACAGAACACCGCAAATAGCCAAACAATCTTGAAAAAGAACAGGGCTGGAGGAATCATACTCCATGACTTCATAACGGATTACAAAGTTTGACTTGATTACTATATAGTAATCAAACATTATGGTGCTGGCACACACACACACACACACAAACCAGATACATAGACCAATGGAACAGGATAGAAAGCCTGGAAATAAACTCACACCCTTGTGAGTTTACAACTAAGGAGGCTAGATCTACAACTGATCTACAACCAAGGAGGCTAGAATATACAAGAGAGAAGAGACCATCTTTTCAATAAAATGGTGTTGGGAAAACTGGACACCACATGTAAAAGAAAGAAATTAGAACACTCTAAAACTATACACAAAAATAAACTTAAATTGGACCAAAGCCCTAAATGTAAGCCTGGATACTATAAAACTCCTAGAGGAAAACATAGGCAAATGCTCTTTAACATAAATTGCAGCAATATTTTTGAATACATCTCCTAGAGTAATGGAAATAAAAACAAATGGGATCTAGTTAAACTTAAAAGCTTTTGCATAAAGGAAATCATAAACAAAATTAAAGACAATCTAAGGAATGGGAGAAAATATTTGCAAATGGTGTGACCAAAAAGGGATTAATTTCCAAAATCTATAAGCAGGTCATACAGCTCTATATTAAAAAAAAAGAACCCAGTCCAAAAAAAATGGACAAAAGCCCTAAATAGACATTTTTCCAAAGAAGACATACAGTTGCCCTTTCAGGTACATGAAAAGATGCTCAAATTGCTATTTAAAAAATGCAAATCAAAACTACAATGAGGTATCACTTCACCTCATCAGAATGGTCATCATCAAAAAGTCTACAAATAATAAATGTTAGAGAGGGTATGGAGAAATCCCCTACACCATACATCCCCTACAATCCTACACCATTGGTGGAAATGTAAATTGGTGCATCCACTGTGCACAATAGTCTGAAAGTTTCTTTAAAAACTAAAAATAGAGTTATCACAAGATCCAGCAATCCCACTCCTGGGCATATATATAGAAAAAAATGAAAACTCTAATTTGAAAAGATACATGCACCCCAACATTCATAGCAGCACTATCTATAATAGCCAAGGCAGAAAAGCAACCTAACTGTCCATCGAC
Source organism: Cervus canadensis (assembly GCF_019320065.1). Classification (NCBI taxonomy): domain Eukaryota; kingdom Metazoa; phylum Chordata; class Mammalia; order Artiodactyla; family Cervidae; genus Cervus; species Cervus canadensis. Next base: position 14,688,193 of record NC_057389.1, read on the forward strand.
AGGTGAATGGACAAAGAAGATGCGGTGTACATACACACATATATATGTGAAAGTTGCTCAGTCGTGTCTGACTCTTTGTAACCCTATAGACTGCAGCCTGCCAGGCTCCTCTGTCCATGGAATTCTCTAGATCAGAATACTGGAGTGGGTAGCTGTTCCCGTCTCCAGGGGAACTTCCTGACCCAGGAATCGAACCAGCATCTCCTGCATTGCAGGAGGATTCTTCACCAGCTGAGCTACCCGGGAAGCGTGCACACACACACGCGCACGCACACACATGCACGTGCACACACACACACATGCACAGACACACACACACACGCAAAATGGAATATTGCTGCTGCTGCTGCTACTTAGTCACTAAGTTGTGTCAACTCTTTGCAGCCCCTTCCTGCCAGGCTCCTCTGCTCACAGGATTTCCCAGGCAAGAATACAAGAGTGGGTTGCATTTCCTCCTCCAGGGGATCTTCCTGACCCAGGGATTGAACTCAAGTCTGCTGCTTGAAAGGTGGATTCTTTACTACCAAGTTACCTGGGAAGCCCACAATGGAATATTACTCAGCCATAAAAAGAATGCAATAGTGCCATTTGCAGCAACATGGATGGACCTAGAGATTATCATACTAAGTGAAGTAACTGGAACAACGACAGATGTCATATGGTATCACCTATAAGCGGAATCTTAAAAAATGATACAAATGAACTTATTCGCAAAGCAGAAATAGACTTAAAGACATAGAAAACAAACATGGTTACCAAAGGGGAAAGGCCAAGAGGGATAAATTAGGAGTTTAACATTAACAGATATACACTACTATATATAAAATATATAATCAATAGGGATCTACTGTATAGCACAAGGAACTATATTTAATATCTAATAATAACCTGTAATGGAAAAGAATCTGAAAAAGTAAATACACACACATTTATAACTTAATTATTTTGCGGTACACTTGAAACACAATGCTGTAAACCAACTGTACTTCAACTATAAAAAAGAGCCATGATCATGAAACCCAATGCTAAGTCAAAAGTCTGAAATAAACCCAGAATCAATATACAGTCTCATTCATCCCATGGCCCTTTTTCTTGGCAAATTGGCATCAATAAAATAGCGCAGTCTAGGAAATCATCCAAGACATTTATTAAGCAAGCACAGATTAAAGACTTCTCAGTTTAAGAACCTCTTTTAGGGAAAGGAAAATTAATATAAATCAAGAGGTGACTGAAGCTTTCTGAAACCATGGCAGGGGCGGGGGGCAGTAATACTGGGAAGACTCACTGTCAGACACCATTTCCCACAGCACTAGCAGACTGATTAAGTCTAAAAGGGAGCCGTCTACATTCTAAACTGGAAATGAAAGCGGTGTGCAAAATACAAATTACACCCTCACACACACAAGCACAGCAAGCCCGTGAAAAGCAGCAGAACTGAAGGCAAACCCTCACCCCGTTCATCTGTGTTGAAATGCTGACCTCTTGTGTCGAAGAGACGTTGCAGCCTGTGATTCCACGCTTAACCACTTGATGTGGTTTTTCAGAGGTTTGTGTTAAGAGAAAATGAAAGAACCAGTACAAACAAATCTCAAATATAATCCAGCCTGAGACTGTGCTTGACACAGAAATTATGTCTGCTCTACCTCTCACTTCAGCGTGCCTGCCATCCACTTTCCAGGTATTAGTCACTTATTCCAGTCCCAAGAAAAATACACTCAACAAAAGCAAATTAAGCCACATATCCCCGCAAACCCCAACAAAAATAAATGAGGACATAAAGGAAAAGGAGATTATGTTTAATTTCTCATTAGATCATGGTCCAATTGTCAGAATATTAATTCTGTCTACCTGATTCTCATTCATTCTAATCTGAATTCTCTTCATGGCATATGAGTAACTGCTTGCTTTTGTAGTTAATAAGTGATTTCCTTCTCACACCGTTTGGTTGATACTCATGTTTGGCCCTGGATGAATAATGAGATTAATACTCAACAAAGCTAACTATTAGCTAATGAGAAAAAAATTCGTATTGGGGGAAATTTTCAACTGTTCCATATTGCTCATATATTCAACACATTTTAGCACTAACTATATACCAGGCTATACAAGAAGAGGAGCTTCCCAGGTGCCTCAAGTGGTAAAGAATCCACCTGCCAATGCAGGAGACGTGGGTTTGATCCCTGGGTTGGGAAGAGCCCCTGGAGGAGGAAAGGGTGACTGAACAATATTAGTTCTATCAAGTTCACAAGGGTAAATATAAAGTGATAGTCCATGTAGGAGTTTTAATCCAAGTTCTTCAGCGATCAATTCATTCAGCACATATGTATTGAACCTGGGTTCATCCAGGTGCTGGGATGACTGATCAAACCTAAAGCATCATCGCCTGTATGCCACACCACTACTGAACCACTAAGAAAGGTAATGTCAGTTGAACTGTGCTGCAATGCCTGAAACAATCATCTAGTGACGCTGACATTTATCCCATGTATTCTCAGGGATTTCGAAGTTTTTTCTGCTTTCAACTGCAACACTTTTCAGGCTATGGTCATACTTGCCTATCACAGTAGCAAAACGAAATCTTGTTTTATTCATATAGTCTCTTCATATAGGCTCTATGAAGCCCATGGTTGTTGCTTTAAAAGGAAATACGGAAAAGGGGGGAGCTGTTCTGTATTAACATCATTATTTTGAAACTAAAGAATATTTTAACTCTCTCTAATCCAAAAAATGTAGAAAGGACCTGATTCAGAATTCAGAACTTTTAACTGAAAAGTTTATTCATAAAAAAAAAAAAAAAACTGTCCTTACTTTCACATTTTTCCATGGATCAAGAATTCATTTTGGCCAGATGTCGGTTCTGTGAGGACCATTTGGAGAACTGCAATGTAGAACTAAGGTCTTCAATTTTTTCACTTCTGTATTCCCCTAAAGGAATTTTTAAATTTCTATGTATGCCTTATTTTTGAAAGTAACATTTTCACCATCATTTAAATGGCTGTATTATAAATGTTACTATTTTAAGTTAAAAGTATCTTAATGTCATAGCTTTTTAGAAGTACAGAATTGCTATCACTCTTCTTGTGACAAAATATTTGCTTCAATACCAACTGTAAGACCCAGTGTCCTGTTCCCACGCTTTTCTTCATACACTATCACTTTTTGTTTAGGTGCTCAGTCACAGGACCATCATTTTAAAAACATTTTAAGCCACAAGGAAATCCACTCGGGCAGTACCAAAAGACGCGCAAATAACTTGAACAACTAAGACCGGATTTGCACTATGACCGACAACGCCTGTGAAATACACATCAGTTTCAGAAATGCAAAAATGAGGGAAACGCGCACCTTAGGATTGAGAAACACGGTGGCCTGACCTCAGTGCAAGGGAGCCGTCCAGGTAGCCACGAGGGAAGAGCTGTTCTAGCTTAAGATAGAGAATTAAATTCAAACTCATTTATGAGATAGGCTGCCTCTCCACTTTGGAACTAGGATCCACGCCCACATAACCTCCAACAGGCACCTGGGGTGAAGGCAGGCAGATACCGCTCCTCTCCTCTGGACAGGGGTTCATCCCAGTGCAATCGCCAGACCTGCAGCCTCGGGCTCTGGTGGGCGTCTCACGTCCCAGCACAGACCTACTGAATCAGAAGATGTTGGGGTGGGCTCCGCACGCTGTTGGTTCAACAAGCCCTCCAGGTGATTTCCATGCAAGTGAAAGTTTGAGAACCACTGCCTCGGGGTAACTCCAAAGATAAAAAGGCAAAGGAAGTTATCCTGCTTATTTCCTTTCTGTTATCCCATGGGTTTATAATTTTATGTAAATGTCCAGTCTCTTCCCAGATGTCCCCAGAGGAGTGAAGAAGAAAGACTCTGTTCCTACCTGAGCCAAGATGTCCAGGGGACACATCCCGAGGCCACCCTGGTGGCAAGGGCAGCAGCAGTGAGAATCCCCAAAAGGAAGGAGACTTCTGGAGAACAAGAGCCATAGGTTCAACGTGCTCTCACTTGGAGAGTTGTACACCACCAATGCTGGGAAAGACTGAACGCGGGAGGAGAAGGGGATGACAGAGGATGAGATGGTTGGATGGCATCACCGACTCAATGGACATAAATTTGAGTAAACTCCCGGAGTTGGTGATGGACAGGGAGGCCTGGTGTGCTGTGGTCCATGGGGTCACAAAGAGTCAAACATGACTGAGAGACTGAACTGAACTGAACCCCCAGTTTTCAAACATAGTGGTTTTAATAGGGTTTAATTCATGTTTTTTTCAAATCCATACTTTTATTTATTTTCAAGAAGTTTAAATCCTCAAAGGGTACAGCAAAAATATGGAACAGGTTTAATTCATTTTAACAAGGTATTGTTTTCTAAGCTGAAGGTGACTTGGGGCTAGGGGAAGGTATTGTTGTTATTCCACCATTGCTCAGTCGTGTCCGACTTTGTGACCCCACGGACTGCAGCACGCCAGGCTTCCCTGTCCTTCCCTATCTCCCAGAGTTTGCTCAAACGCATGTCCGTTGAGTCAGTGATGCCTTCCAACCATCTCATCCTCTGCAGCCCCCTTCTCTTCCTGCCTTCAATCCTTCCCGGCATCGGGGTCTTTTCCAATGAGTCGGCTATTCCCACCAGGTGGCCAAAGTATTGGAGCTTCAGCATTAGCACCACTCAAGCACATTGTGAGAATGTTTTCTTACACTCTTTTCAGTTGTTCTATACTCTTCATTACATCTAAAGAAAGCCTCCATTTAGTGTCTTTAACTCTCTACAAAAAAGAGAGAGACCAAAAGATAGAAATCCTTAGGCTCAAGTGCCTTGGTAGGCTCCTGTTTCTAGCTGGAATTCAATAATATTTTCTTGTTTTCACCATTATTTCTTTTCATGGTTACCTTCTATTGTGGCAGGGAATTCTGGTTTTTCATCTGAGGTCATTATCTAAAATTTCCACTTAAGGAAAGTTTATTTAAGTGAGAGATGCATCATTTTAAAGAACAACATTAAGAAAGTTATAGTAGAGGTAGTCTGAGGATACGGTATGTAAATGGAACCACTATATTAAGGAAGACTGTGGGTTGTTATTCTGGCACTTACACTAATGAGAACTCAAATTCAGCTCCTCTCCTCAAAGTGCAAGTTGTTATCCCTAATTCAACCTTCGGGCTGGCTTACAGAGAAGCTACGTTGAGCTTAATCAACTGTTACGACAGTTGATTTAAACAAACAAAACAAAACAGAGTCAGACAAAAAGTCATTCTACAAAAGGAGATTGTAACCAAAATTTTTAGAATAACATTTTTATGATAAAAATGTGAATTATGGTAATGTATCCTTTTTAATGAGAAGGGGACAAATAAGATACAAACTCTTCATTACTAGTGACAATTAAAATGCAAATAATTCTCACAGCGAATCATGATTATTTCAATGCTATGAACAAATTATCCTTCTGCAAGTAATCGTTTAGGCAGTTGGGTTTAACAAAGTAGGGTTTTATTAATCCTAGGGCCAGAATTTCTCTACTACACTGTTTTGATTTTTCCCATTTTAATACATCTCAAGTACACTCACTAATGCTTCCCTCAGCATACATGGTGATGGTAACGCTTAGGTATAAATTACTGACTACTCAGTTAATTTCCATTATTCTGCATAAGGCTCAGCACATAGAGTTACAGCAGTTATATAAGTTAATTTCTAATCAGAAAATCATCATAGCATTTTCTTTGTAGAGCTTGGAACCAAATCTGGTATGGTTACTGGTTGGGAGGATATGACAGTTTCCTGTAAAATAAAGTAAGTGATAAGAAAAGAGGACAGTCGCATCCTCCTTGGAAGGGAGAATGCTTCCATGAGGGCAGAGCTTATGCAATCAGAACTCTCTTGGCAACCAAAGATGCTTTGACTGGATTCTACTCTTTGGCCATTTCTCCTTCTGGGATCCAGTAGCCACCTGAGTAAATAAACACATCATGACTGTTACTGGATTTCAGAGTCTATTAGGAGCCAGCAGGCTGATTCAATCCTTACTGACAATCCACATTCAAGAGATTCAGAGCCAGGATCACTGAGTTACTAAGCCATTAAAAATTAACAGAAATAAAAATTGAACCAGACTGGTATAACTTGGAACAAAGATGAAAAACAAGGTAACCACCAGGGGGAGGTGAGGGCAAAAGGAACCAGTGGTTTTCGGCATCACGCTCCTTCCACAAAGAGACCTGGGTTGAAAGGGAACTGTTAGCCAGAGGGCCCTCGAGATAAAAGTGGGCTCCTGCAGGACGTGTTCCAGGTCCTGGGAGACAGCAGCACAAATTAGATAATATTGTGTCCTTGTTTAATTGTTGTCATTATGTGTTGCAAAAAATAACCTTGGGGCAAACAGTAAAGACAAGACTTGGCTGAATTTCCTTCTTTCTCTTCATACTGAAGGCTCACAAAGTCTTGCCCAGCCATCTTTTCCATTCCACAACCTGCTGTCATAAGGTCTTTCTGTAATTCTTCTCTGGTTGAAAGGTTTTAAGTTCAAGCCAGACTTCAAGTGTCTGGGGGGATGAAGTTTAGAATCCCACCATGCAAAGCTCAAGGCATCTGTCCCTTTCTACCTGCAGCCTCTCCCCCCAGTCTTCATCAGGAACCTGGGGGGAGTTCCCCAAGGTCACCTGCTCCCTGCACCCACAAATCAATCATGGAAAAGTCTCATCCTGAGCAAGTCCCACCTCCCGTCTCCTCCGAAGAAAAGGACTGTGGGGATTCCATGTGCATTGCACCAGTTTAACTATACTATTTGTCTACATGTCTGTGAATTCAGGGTCTATGTTAAGGGTCCTTGTCACTTTAAACTCCGGGGCTTTGCCCAGATACAGCTGTGTTTCTTGATGAAACAAATATACCTCTTTGCTTTTAGGGGTTTTCCCCAGCTCATTGTGTGGCTTTAGCTTCATCACTTAACTCATCCACTCTTTCATTTCCCATTTACAGTGTGCAATGTCATGGCAAAGAATGAGTGACAGCAATAACTTGAGTTTAAAATGGGCCCTCCTTCCAGGAGACTTAAAATAATTCATGAGGACTACCTGGCATCCTTCTCAAAGTCCTAGTGAGGAAGGTTTTGTTATTCATACTGCTTTTACATTTTGATTCCATTTTACTGATACAAATACCAAGCGCCAAGCTGTTGGAAAGATTTTTCTTGGGATCATTAAGCTATTATCCTCACTTTGCACTATGTTATCAAAAGCCTCTGATGGTGCTTTCCTGGTATATATTATTCAAGTTACACAGCTAAAAGTATTCCGCGTCAGTATCTGACAATAGGCAGAAACTTTAAAAATCGCCATTAAAGCCGGAAACCTATCCCCTCGTTCTTTAGGCAAGAATTAGGAAAGAAGCTTTGTTACTTTTTTGCTCAAGTAACAGTTTCTATTTCTGAGTAAAGTGCAGGTTCTGTTGCTACTTCGGAAACAGCAGAGAGAGTCCAAGCCATCTCCACTGCCGCACCACGCACATAACCAGAGCCAGGCAAGCACACGCATCGAGACAGAAACACAGGTGGCCTTGCCAAGGTCCAAAGGTCTGCGCAGAAAAACACCAGAAGCCAAGTCTCCAGAGCACAAACAACCAGGCAGAAGGTCTCCCAGGAACAGGATGTTCTCCTGCATTTCCCATTACCCTGGCCTCTGGGCACGGTGTCCATTTCCTGCTCACCACACGCCCCCTCTGCCAGGAAAAGAAATGGGATCTCCCTTGGAAGAGCTGCTGGACCATCCACCAAACCAGGGTCCTGACATTGGAGATGCAGTCTCTTTAGACCGGATCTTATGGGATTGCCCTGGTGGTCTGGGGGTTAAGACTCTGCCCTTCCAACACAGGGAGCATGGGTTCGATCTGTGATCGGGGATCTAGGATTCCACATGCTGCACGTGTGAAGTGACTCCCCCCACCCCTACCACCACCAGAAATATAGACTGAATCTCAGAGAAGTAAGTTTTTGTGGGAGAAGTGATACAAATAACTTTTCCTCCTCCAGACTTAGCATTCCATATTATCCAGTATCTAAATATACTGTTAGGTCTTACAAGCAACCTATACTGTGACCTCACTCCATCAAACTTAAACTTCTATTAATAGGGTAAATCAGCACTACGAAGAAAAAAGAAAGGAAAGAGGAGGATAATAAGTAGCACAAAACATGACAAGGGCGGAGGTAATGGCCTACGGTGATTGTCAGAAATCAGAACGATGGAACAGCAAGCAAAGACTCTTACCTTCACAGTTATTTGGAACCAAACTTTGAAATGCATTTGAAATATGAGAGCAGGATAAAATTCAGTTCTTGTATTTTGGTTTCTGTTTCTTTGTTTTGGTGTTTTCAGCCTGACACGTGGAAGATGACACGGAGCATTTCTCAATGACCGTGGTCTAGCCAACTGTTGTGCCACGATTTTCTGGAAGGGAAATTTAGGCACCATTAGTCAAGTCTATTCACTCTCTTCACTTCTCATTCCAAGACCTAGTTCCCAGTTGTGCCTCCAGAAAGGAATTCTGAGTAGAGTAGGCCCCCAAAAGATTTTTAAATTTTTAAATTCCTTAGCTACGGAATCGTAAGAGATAATTTTAAGTAACCGTGCCTTGTATGTGTTCAAAATGTTTGGGATACTCTCTTAGGTACATCTCTCCAATACTGTCCCCAGGACTTTGGCAGTTTACAGAGAGTGAAACTGATGAAGAGAGGTAAAATGATGGGCTTGATGTGAGAAATCATGTCCAAAGATGCCTAGACACGTAACTGAGAAGAAGATTCCACCCAGTCAGTCTGCCGAACCGGTCTCCTGGCACAGCAGGCCAGCCTTGACCTTGGCAGCATCTTCCATCTAAAGAGGCAGATGCCAAAGGGAGCATTAGCATTACACAACACAGAAGCAGCATTGTAAGCACAGCATATAGATGTGGCCCCCTGCAATACAGAAGATTTCCCTGGTGTCCCCAAACCCCCAGCGGACTCACAAGAACACAGACCTCTCGTCTCCCAGCTACTGTGTTCTGGGCTTTGTGGCTTCTTCCTTACAATCTGACTATGAACACAAATGGTACTTTAATCATTTTTCCCTTTCTCAGGGAAAATTCAAAGAAATTCTCAGGAGTTCACTGCCATTGTAAGGTAATAAGTATAATTTTACCTATCATCAGTCATCGTTACACAGATACAGAGAAATCACAGTTGGCTCAGTCATTCAATGAAAGACTTCCTTTATCTTCTTTTGGTTGAAAACAGAGGAGGGAAGATCAGGCTAAAGGTGGTTTATACCAGAGCTTACTGACAAATTAAAGTGTGTATGCGTGTGTTTGTGCGTGTGTGTGTGTGGTTGTATGATTAACTTCTGCTTTCATATTGTAATAGACTCTTATAAACCTCAGAGTAAGTTTTAATTTGTTGTAGTTCTGTTTCATTTTCAAGGTCAGGGTTAAACTCATCCATTTAAATTGAAACCTTGAATGTCTTCCAGATTCTGTTCAAATATTTTTCATTTAACTGTCTAAAGATCAAATGTAAATATATCACCTCTGCAAAACAGCTCTTAGCCTAGTGCCTTGTATATGCTTAGTGTATAACAAGTATTTATTGGTAAGTTTGTTCCCAGTTTTACTGCCAAAATATAATTTCAGATGATTCAGTTTTCTGGATGGGGTCTTGAACTCCTTGTTTAACAGGTCAGAGATCTAAGTTCGGAGACTTTAGCCGAACAACTTGAACTGTAACTTGAGTTCTCTAAGTCCATATTGAGTTCCCCTGGAGGTACACTGTGTGCTTTATCCCCAAACCCTATTATGGAAGCACATAAAAATTCTGTGAATCAAAATGATGCAAGGGGAAAGCGTATTTTGGACAGATAGCAATAATAGTCAGGTCTTACTATGAAGTCCTTTCACAGGACAAACTGCAGAATGTGTTCGTTGTGTGGATATCGTTTGTCTCCGAAAGCCACCTCTAGAGGGTAGCACACCCCTCGTAACAAACAAGAGTCTCCTCGGTTTGGAATAAGCCTGGAGTGAAAACCGAGCGGTGTTTGAAACACTTATTAACAGCTTTAAATAAGGAGAACCCACAAATCTATCAAGCCCAGTATACTTTTCGTCTGTGTGGGGGAGAAAGGGGGCTGAAATGAGAGTGTAACTGTGAGCCTTTTCTCTTTCCTCCCTCCCAAGCACAGAGCTTCTAATAGTTAATAGCAGATGAACTTGAAACTTCCCTTATAATACCAGCCTGACACTTAATTTTAAAAGCAGAAGCAAAGAACAGAGGGAAAATGAGATGTGTACAAGGAACTACCACCGACTGAGTGTTGCTGGAATCCAAGTGGTAGGAGCCGAGGGCGGAGAATTAGGCAAGAGACGGCCACAGCGGGCCATGTGTGCCCGGAAGGGAAGCGGAACTTGCTCATGTAGATTCCAGGAAGCAGTGGAACAGCTTAGCAGAGAAGGATGGGGTCAGAGCTGTGTTTCATGTGGATCATTGAGGTAGCTCTGAACTGAGCAGAATTGAGGGCAGCAAGTCTAGAAACCAGGAAGCCAGTTTAGGTGGCTGGGCCAGTCCAGGAAGAGAAGGCACATTTGATGACGGGAGCAGTGACAGATGGGAGGATGGATTTTAAGGAATCCATGGGAGGGAAAACCAGCAGAATGTAATGATCAGTTGGATGAAGAGAGTGAGGAAGAGAAATGTTAAGGCTATTATTTTATAACTTGGATCATCGGGTAAAGCGGAGGTGATACAACAGAGAGAGACCGAGTTTGGAGGGACGTGTACCTGGTTTTTGAAAAATCCAATCTGAAATGTCTGATGAATCCCCAGGGAAGGTACCTGACAGGTAATGGAATTGGTGAGTCTGAAGCTTGGGGAAGGAATCTGAGTAGGAGATCGAATTAGAGAGTCATTAGCATACAGGTGGTAGTTGAACTCCAGAGAGGAGATAAATTCACCAAGAAGAGTAGCTATAATGAGAAGCAGTGAGCTGGAAACAGACACCTAGGGAACATAAGCATGTGAGTGGTGGGTGCAGAGAGAGGAGTCTGTGGTTAAGAAGAAACAGAAATGAATGAGACAAACTGGGAAAGATACCGTTACCTTGGGGGAGCAGCAGTGCACATAATCCACGTTGCCAAATGCCCCAGAAATGTATCGCAAAACAAAGATTGGAAAACATCCATTGAATTTTGCTATTAGAAGAATACTGGGGGCCTTAACAAGGGCACAAGCCAGATTGCAGGGGGTGCAGAGTGAATGAATGGCACCTCGAGTGGTCACACTGAGTATGTACAGTTACTCCTCTAAGAAGTTTGGATAAGGGAGAAGGGGACAGGGGATATTTTCCAGGGAACATGAAGTCACAGATAGATTTCCTTTTTAATGAATGGCAGGGAAACGAAGAAGCTTACCGTCTGAAGGGAACACACACCTACAAGAGGCAAAGATGGAGTTTCAAGACAGAGAATGGCTTTGGAGCCTGATCCTGGCAAGTCTGACCAGCTGGGCCCAGAATGAAAGGGGGCAACCCCTCTTAGGAAACTGGAGGAAGAGTCTGAGAGCTGTTAGTGCAGCTCCATGTCCGGGTCTAGAGGAGGCGAGAGATTGAGGGAATTCATGCCCCACTGCTTCTGTGGCAGGGAAATCCATTGAGATATCACTTTGGATATTGCTCACGTTACTGTAGTAATCTCTAGTGAATGAACAAGTCAGCCTTTGTGTTGTGTTTCCTGGTCCCGCCTCGAAGCACTGGGATGACTTTTGTGCTTCTGGGGCTGTAAGCGAGTCTCTGGGATACCAGGGTGGCAACTCCCTCCCAGCCTTTCCTTTTAAGTGTTTATTTAATTCAGTTCAGTCGCTCAGTCGTGTCCAACTCTTTGTGACCTCATGGACTGCAGCACGCCAGGCCTCCCTGTCCATCACCAACTCCTGGAGCTTGCTCATATTCATGTCCATCGAGTCGGTGATGCCATTCAATCATCTCATCCTCTGTCATCCCCTTCTCCTCCCGCCTTCAATCTTTCCCAGCATCAGGGTCTTTTCCACTGAGTCAGTTCTTCGCATCAGGTGGCCAGAGTATTGGAGTTGCAGCTTCAGCAGCAGTCCTTCCAATGAATATTCAGGACTGATCTCCTTTAGGATGGACTGGTTGGATCTCCTTGCTGTCCAAGGGACTCTCAAGAGTCTTCTCCAACACCACAGTTCAAAAGCATCAATTCTTTGGTGTTCAGCTTTCTTTATAGTCCAACTCTCACATCCATACGTGACTACTGGAAAAAATAGATTGGGCTTCTCCAAATGGTCATTAGGAGTGAAGAACCCTATGGTGTGACTGGGCTCACAGCTGAGGTCAGAGGAGAGAGTTGGTGTACTACAGTTGAAGAAGGTAAGTGTGAGACCCTGGGGGTGGCTTCCCTGGAATGAAGAAAGGGGCTAGACGAGGTAGCAAGTTGTGCAAGAGGCTGAAAGCCACGCAGTTCCCTGAAGCAGTTCCTTGAAGACAGCAGGCTCTCTAGAGAGGTAGTGGGTAGCTGTGAGCGGTCCTGAGTTCCCCAGCCACGAGAACCTGGCCACCTTGCCTGCATTGAGCAGGGGTGGAGTATGGGAGTAGGCTTGGGGAACGAAGCCTCCAGCCTTACCAGGGACCATTCTGCCCAGATAATAAATGAACAGCAGTAAGTGACCCTGATAAGCTGGAGGAGGACGGACTCTCTCTCTGAATTTCCTGGGCTGAACCATCCTCCAGGGAGGCCTGACTGTCCCTAAAGAGAAGGCACTCCGTTAATGACTCCTACTGAGCATCACCACTCTTGAGGGACAATTTGTAACTTCAATTAAAAAAAAAATTGCAATATGACCATTCTTGCACCTGAGCATCATGGAGAAACTTCATCCCCAACACATCGCTATTTTCTTGACAAAGCGGACAGAAAGTTTGCTCAAAGTGAGGAGAACATGGAATGGATGTTGAATGAAGGGTCTGAGTCACATAAAATCAGTTTTTAAATATACAGTCTGTAGACTCATGGGATCAAAGAACGCTGATATTGGAAGAGATCTGCTGAACTCAGTCTAGGTTTTGCTGCGTCTTTTGAAGACATAATATTTTACCAATGAGAATAGAGTTCAGAGAGGCTCAGGAGTCTATCTAAGGCCACCCAGCATCACAGCGCTTCAGCCGGTTTAGTCTCATCCAGTCTATCCTCAGAGAAGCCGCCCCTTCCAGTACCCACCTCCTGGCACCAGCATGCAACCCTTCACCCACCACGGTCCCCCTGAACAAGGGTGCCCTGACCTCAGGGCTCACCACGCAAAGTGACACCAGCTTGGGCTGTCCGGCTGCCTTCCCACAGCTGCCCTCCAGCCGCAGGACAAAGCCATCCCAGCTTTGGACCTGGTTTCTGGCCCCGCCCGACAGCCCCGGGCAGCCCCCGCCAGTCTCAGCTGCATGCTGAGGAAAGGATGCTGAGGAAGGATGATGCTGAGGAAAGGAAGCAAGGCGACCACCGCAGCGCCAGGCTGAGTCCTCGGCCTCCCGGGGCTTTCACTTCACACCAGAGGCAACGGAGGCCTCTGAGCAGCGCAGGGGCTTGCCCACACACCTAGGGAGCCTTAAATCAACAGGAAAAGTCCGCTCATTCCGGCTTTTCTCTTTCCAAGCTTCTTTTCCAAACACGCAGCTCCTCAACAGACTGTGCAGAGGACAGCAGAAGCCGCCCCGGGTTAAACTCCCCACCGAGAACACACTCTCCAGGTCACCCTAACTCAGGCCCATGCTGAGTCCTGGGAGAGCTAGCAGGGCCTCCAGTTAACTGGGTCAGGCTCCACGCTGAGAGAGGACTGGGGAAAGCGGCCTTCTTTGCTCAGCTGCTGGCATGTGAATGGAATCAAGGAACGGCAAGGAAAGAAGCTATAAAAAGACTAGGGCTTCCCCTATAAAATGAGCACCCCAAGCCCTGGGTCCTTCAGGAGAGAAAGGCCAAACAGCAAGGACCAAAGCAGAAATCTACACTGTGAGTGCTGGTGGCCAAAAGGAAACCCAGCAGCTGAAGCTCAAGGCATAGATGGGGCCCAAACCTGGAGACTGAGCTGGGTGGGAAGGGAGAAAGGCTGGGCAGGGCTGGCATGGACTCATGTCAGTTTGCTGTATGAGGCAAGACAGCTTGTTTTTTGTTTTTTTTGATTACCCTCTCCCTGATTGTCAGCTAGAAATAAAACCACTCCAGTGCAGTCATTCCTAGAGATTCCCTGCCATTGCTCCATCCCCAGGTGGGACCTACACCTCGGTTTCTAGGATCTCCATGACCAGGGTATCTCATGGGAGGGTCAACATGCTCTATATGCAAAATGATCTTAAGGGTACACAACGATTTTCATTTTAATAGTTACATGTCTATCAGTTCAGTTCAGTTCAGTTGCTCAGTCGTGTCTGACTCTTTGCGACCCCATGGACTGCAGCACACCAGGCCTCCCTGTCCATCACCAACTCCCAGAGCTTGCTCAAACTCATGTCCATCAAGTCGGTGATGCCATCCAATCATTTCATCCTCTGTCACCACCTTTTCCTCCCGCCTTCAATCTTTCCCAGCATCAGGGTCTTTTCCACTGAGTCAGTTCTTCACATCAGGTGGCCAGAGTATTGGAGTTGCAGCTTCAGCAGCAGTCCTTCCAATGAATATTCAGGACTGATTTCCTTTACGATGGACTGGTTGGATCTCCTTGCAGTCCATTAACTATGACGATCAATACTAAATTTTCTGTTTATCAGGGGGAAAGTTACTCAAAAGAAAAAAACTCTGAGGCAACGAAGACAGCATTATTCTGACAAAAAGAAATGAAGGTGATATACAACAGCCCTGAATCTGGGAAACACTGCCCAGGATCTTCCCAAGCAGGGACCAGCGTTAGCTACAGTCTGCTGTGGAAGAGTGCCAGAGAAACGCAAGGTTTGAAATAGCATAAAATAACACGTGGCGTGAATTCTCCCACTCGGCGTGGACACCCCGGAGGTTCGTTTCTGTTGTGTGTGCTTGTGGGGGGCTCTTTATTGATCTCTTGTTTAACTTTCCAGATAGCAACATTTTATTTTCCCATATTACAGTGGCGGGGGGGGGGGGGGGCGGCGCTCTGGAGCCTCCTTCATCCCAAATCACTTAACAGAACCAATTATAGAAGAGCCATGAAGGGCTTCTGATTCCAAAGGCCTCTCTCTTTCAAGAGGAATAGCCAAGTATGAGGATTAACTTCGCCATCTTCTTCCAATGACATGCTGAATGCCAAATGGGGAGGCCACGTTAATTTTCACATGTGACATAAGACAAACATTGGCCCATGAATGGTTATACCCCCGCCTTTCCTTGCCATCTCTTCATCATTTAAAGATGGAAAAGCAAAACCAGTTAGACAAGGATTGGTCTCTAGTAACCTCCGCATCGTAAAGCCTTCCAAATCAGTGACATTTAAGTCTACATACCCACCAGGCAGAGATAGTAACTCGGTTCAGTGCTGGGATAACATTGAAATGTAGTAAATGTTGAATGTTGTTAAGGAAATAATTTCCTTAAACTCTGACCTCTGTTTCAGCTGGTTTCTTCCAAGAGAAGATAAATAAAAGCAAGAAGAGCTAGAACCATATTAGTGCTGATGAATATGCAGAAATAAGGAAAAGCGGCTACAATAGAGCACAAGTTGGTTGATCCAGCTGAGAAAAAAACATGAATAATTTGATATTTTGGCTAAAAGAACTGAATTTTTTTCAACAAATTGACCAAGTTCTTTACCACTTTTGGTGTAGACTCTGCCTGCATCTCCTAGTTTGGATGTGGAAGATCCCACAAAACTCCCCGTTTGTCAGTTTTTCCTCCCTCCCCCTCCAGTTTGGTTTTATCAGGCTCTGCCTGTAAGGAAAGGAAGGAGTTGTTGTGGTTTTAGTTGCTGTCGTGTCTGAGTCTGTGTGACCCCATGGACTGTAGCCCACCAGGCTCCTCTGTCCATGGGGATTCTCCGGGCAAGAATACTGGAGTGGGTTGCCAGTTCCTTCTCCAGGGGATCTTCCCAACCCAGGGGTCAAATCCACATTTCCTGCATTGGCAGGTGGATTCTTTACCACTGAGCCACCTGGGAAACCCAAGGAAAGGAGAACGAGACATATAACCTGACACTCAAGGAAAAAGAAGAGAAATAGAGGTGGAGAAGACAGAACAGAGCTTGAGCCTCTCTCCAATGTGTGACTGAAAGTTTTCTACTCTAGGGAAAGCTCCTGCGTCTGCCGGGCACTCGGCTTTCCCACACGTAAATAAAGTAGTAGGCTTCCTTCATCGCAGATTCTTAATATAGAATTCACAGATTCTGTAAGAGCGACATAAATGTTCTTAAAACAAGTTCAAAGTATAGTGAATATATAATTTAATTTTTGTGGGTAGAGAAGAATCCATAGTTTTTTTGTCTGAAAAAAAAAAAAAAACAACTCTTAACAACCACTGTCCTAGATGACTTATATGGTCACTTTCTGATCTTGTATCTTATTACTGCCATAGGCAGAGAATCAGAGGAAGCAGTAAACAGCCATGGGTCAGAATGACAGAAAACACAGAAGGCAGAGAAATTATTGTTTTCCTTCTTCTACCACCAATACTGAGCACCTAAGGCTTGTTCACCTTTCCCTAAAGTCACTCCAGGGTCTACATATCCATAAGTCATGGGCTATCTCCTCAAAAGAAAGGAATCTTGAGTGTAGAATACAAGGTGTACTAGTTTTATGTCAATAATTCATAAAAGAATTCTTGGACCTTCACAAACTAGATTTGCACAATTCCTAACACACATTATTTTCATTAGCTTTGACAGAAAAGAAAATCCTCATGACAGCTTCAAGTCAAACTTCAGAATGACTCAAGCCACAATGCTGATGGTTGACGCTTCTTGCAAACCATTTTGATCACCATCTCAAACTGCAGAGGTTGTTAATCTGAACAGGAATTGAGGCGGACAGGGGTGGGAAGAAGCAATAATAAAATAATGAGCTGCTGAAAAGATACCGTAATTAAAAACCCCAAACTGGCACAATTGCCTAAAAAATGAAGCCCCTTGGAGACACTACCATAGTCACTCTGTCCTTAATAAGCTAATGAGAAAGCTAGCTGGCATCACCCCTCCCCCGCTTCCTGTTGGCACAGAGACATAATTGGGAGGAAGCCAGCTGAAGCGTCTCTTTTGTGTCCACCTCTGAGGGGCCAGCTAACACTCACCAGACACAGAGGGAAAGGATATCCTAGGGTGAAACATATAAACCACTATTTTTGTAAATAAACGCTGGTCAAATATTGGCAATATCATATGGCTCAACTAGTATGCAGAATACCTCCAAAGAGGACATTCTAGCCAATTTGGCATTAGCAAGGTGCTCCTGACTCATCTTTCATTGGCAAAAATAATTGAGACTCTGGAGAAAAAGACAAGAGATGGTTAACTCACTGTGAAATCAAGTCGGTCCATCCTCAATGATCATAACAAAGTGTAAAAAGAAATGTTCAAACACCAAAACATCTCTGAAGCCAACTCAGAAATAGTTACGTGTCTTGTAGTATTCAACTGAACAAACCTCTGTGCAGAACCTACTGTACAAAGCACAGGCTGCTGGCTATATAACCACTTGGGATTAATCTTAGAGGAAAGGAGAAAGAAACCCTTCCATGAACGGGGAAGAGCTAATACCTCAGGAATTATTTGCTAACAAAGAAAGTTTTCTGGATTATCACCATCATCTTCAACATTATTAGATTTTTTAAAAAGTAATCTTTTGTGCATGTAAGCACAATAGTCATCAGTCTGGATATATTAATATCATAATTTAACCAATTCCCAATTGCTGGATATTTATTTCTAATCTTTTTATATTATTAATTTTTCTGTAAATAATACTCTTGTATATTAAAAATAGTACAGTTTGGCAAAGGCTATTTTATGTCAAGGAAGTTTGACAACCACTGGAGTTTAAATGTTAAAGTTTAAAATTTCCTATGAGTTTAGGAGTGGAAGGAAGAAGCATTCAGGTCAGCTGCTCAGCCTCTCACAAGGACAGAATCTAGTGGTTCCTCTCAAGTGAATTTCAACCAAGACTGTGAGACTAAGGATGGTCCTTATCCCCACAAACCCAAGGGAAACTCTGATTTCACCAGCTTTATAACATTTTTATTTAAATTATTTTTCAATTCAAAGTTCCCAGTCTTTTCCTAGAGAATATACCAATTTAAAAGATCATTTTCCCTATAAGAACCTACTGGCTATCACAGGGAATCCTATTCAACACGCTGTGATGACCTATATGGGAACAGAGTCTAGAAAAGAGTGGATAATGTGTATGTATTACTGACTCACTCTGCTCTACAGCAGAAGCAAACACAACATTGTAAATCAACCATACACCAAAGAAAAAATTCATTAGAATAAAAAAGAAAAATTAAAACAAAATGTAAGCATATTGAAGCCACTGAAAGCAATTGGTTATAACTAGAGTAACAGGTAGAGACAGGAATTTGGGTAAGGATGGTATTTAACATATTTTTTAGTATTAGATAATGGAGGTTCCAGTATGCCATACTTGTAATTTGAATTTACCTTGAATAAGCTAGCAACCTAATCAGCAATTTATGTTTTACCAATGACCTGTTAGGCTACAGTCCATGGGGTTGCAAAGAGTCAGACACGACTGAGTACATACAATGTTTTGATATAATTATTTTCAACAGTGTTGATAACAGGGTTAAGAATTAATACTAGGTATATTATATAGATGAGGAAGCAAACAATATGAATGGAGTTTCTCAAAAAAGCAAAACTTTTAGTGTGGCAGCTCTAAGTAATTTGTCTCTGACTTCAGATCTAATATTCTTTCAACGAAATATCTTGCATTTAACAGGTACTCAATTAATGTACTATGAGCTGATATTTTACTAACAGCAAGAACCAAGTAATTCAAGAGACCCAAAAGTAAATAAATAAAAAGGTCATTTTTCTAACAGCTAATTTAAAGCATTGGGTATGTCTGTTTTGCCAGTTTTACTGATATATATAACTGACTCATAGCATTGTTTAAGTGTATGGCATACAACATAATGATTTTACATATATATTAAAAAAACCTCATATAGGTATAACTTTTTTCCTGTATGAGAACTTTTAAGATCTACTTCCCTTAGCACCTTTCAAATACACAATATATTACTGTTAGCTACAGTCACTATGCTGTATGTTATATTTGCAGAACTTCTTCATCTTACAACTAGAAGTTTGTACCTTTTCATCACCTTCATCCACTTCCCTCAGCCACTACTCCCTGCCTCTGGCAACCAGCAATTACTCTTTGTATTCATAAGTTTGATATTTTAGATTATACATATAAGTGAGATCACAGAGTATTTGTCTTTCTCTGACTTATTTCATTCAGCCTAATGTCCTCCAAGTGTGAGGTGATACCTCACTGTGGTCTTGATTTGCATTTTCCTAACGATTAGTACCTTTTCATTTGCCTGCTAGTCATCCGTGTGTCTTTTTTTGAAAAACTGTCTATTCAGTTTTTCTGCCCACTTTTTAAATTGGAGTGTGGGGGTTTTTTGTTGTCGTTACCGAGTTGGATGAGTTCCTTGTCTATTCATATATCTTTTATATGTATTAATATATTTTAGATGTTAACCCCTTATCAGATATAAAAGTTGCACATATTTTCTCCCGTGCTGTGGGTTGCATTTTCATTTTGTTGATGGTTTTTATTGCTGCACAGAAACTTTTTAGCGTAGTGTGGCTGACATGGTTAGATCATGACAGTAACCATTAAGGCCATGTTAGGAGGAGAAAATTTTAGGAGCATGGAGAGTAGACCTGAACTTACTGTGCTAGTGTTACTGGTTATTGGGCATCCCAAAGACAGGTAACAAAGCCAGACTTCGACTTTATTATTTCTAAATATAGGAACATAGGGAAACTGGGCAGTGGAGCCTATATTCTAGAGGGGTCACCAGTAAAATTTACAACCTCTGCCAGCAGGGGCAGGGCTCTTCTCCAAGGAAGGCCCATTTGTTTGTTCAGCATTATCCTGAGGGAGCCAGAAAGGGACAGCTTATTAGAGAGTTTAACAGTTTCATATGTTAAACTCTCTAATAAGAGCAAGCTTGGTGGTTGAGTCAAAACATTAAAACAGATAATATGCTGACATGCATACAATTTTTAAATTCACAACTTATACTGGTTTAAAAGTACACACATTGTCACATTGTTTTCCAAACATTTCTTTCCTTAATGCAATAGTGAAGCCAACTGCAGCCCCACATATACATATGTGTGTATGTATACATATACACATGCATATGCATATACATATATCCATATCCATATATAGAGTCTTCACTAGATCCTCAGTAACAGTGAATCCACAAGTATTGATAATAATGATAGTAATAGTATACAGTATTAATTATTTTATAATAAACTACTATAATAATACAAGACCAGCTAGAATTCTATACTGAGAAATAAAATTTAAGATATGACTCTTGCCATGTAAGTTAGAGAAAAAGAACTCATAAAATTATTTTAAAAGTTACCAGATGAGCTATTGATGGGACTTAGAGCAATAATTCCTGAAGTGTATAACAGGGCCAATGAACAGTATAGGGGGAAGAGAAATTCAAATGGGGGCTGGAGGAGTCAAGAAGCACTGATGAGGTAGAGCATTAATCGTCGGCTTCACATTGACTTTCATTTTTCCATGGTGAGAGAGGAAATGTAGAGGTTACCAAGTGGAGAGCCAAGACAAGCAAAAATAAAAAAGCAGGAAATGGCATCTCTGGAAGTTGGTGAGTATAGAATAGTTTGGCTGGAATAAAGGGCCAGATTTTTTCTGAGAGTAGGTAAGACCTAAGCCTGGTGGGCTGCCGCCTATGGGGTCGCACAGAGTCGGACACGACTGAAGCGACTAAGCAGCAGCAGCAACTCTAGTTGAAATACTAGAATTTGAAATACTCTTTTAAGTCATAAGTCAGAGTTTGAAATACTTACAGGCAATACAACTTTTGTCCCAGTAATGGGTTAGTACCAAATACTCAGTTTTGTAAAGCAGTTCAGCTCACATCCACAAAAGGAAATAATACTAATTTCACTCATGTTTCTAACCTGCAAAGACAAAGGAAAAGATAGCTCCATTCAGCACATTTAAAAGACTCATCTGGGCCTCCTGGGGTATCCCCTTTGGTCTTGTAGCTTGGTACTGCTCTGGCAGAGTGGACAGATGCTTTGAGTTTTTAATATTTTTCAGAAAAGCTCTTAGAAATAGTAACTGGGATCACATGAATAAATCTTCAGCAGTTAATGAAAAGACCTTGGGAAACCCCAAAGCACAAGAACAGAAGACAGAAAGAGAACAGATAAGTGTTGGGCAATTCTAACCAGAGCCACTCAGTTCCTCATTTCTGAACCAGCTGTACTGCTGGTAGACATCTGGGCTGAGGAGTGCCATCTGGTGAAGGAAGTAGGATCGCAGTAGAGCAGAAAAACCATCATCAAAACAACTAGGATCTGTATGTCACTTATAAATTGTCAAACACTTTCAAGACACATGATGTGATTTAAAACTCTCCAGAACTGGCGAGGTCAACGGGATGGTTCTTGTCCCCATTCTAGAGATAGGGACGCTCTCAGTGCCTGTGTAAGTAACCATCCTAAGCTATTCCCAGAGTTATTCATTAACCTGGTCTTCCAACTTCTAGTCCAATTGTTTCTTTGACTACAGAATTGTTTTCCTCTACCTTAGAGGCACAAAATAGCAAAAGAATGAATATAAAGAGAATTTTGTCTTTTATTTTGCTTAATCAAAGATGTTCTTAAGTGTCTTGAAGACTTTATTACTGATTCTAAAAAACATATTCCCAGCCTAATAGCCAGGTCATTAGAAAAGACCCTGATGCTGGGAAAGATTGAAGGCAGGAGGAAAAGGGGATGACAGAGGATGAGATGGTTTGATGGCACCACCGACTCAATGGACATGAGTTTGAGCAAACTCCAGGAGATGGTGATGGACAGGGAGGCCTGGCGTGCTGCAGCCCATGGGGTCGCAAAGAGTTGACACGACTCAGTCGACACGACTGAGCAACTAAACAACAATAACAGCAAGCCTAATATCCTGCCAAGTTTAGGCCAGTTTGTGGGGGTCACCCTGCCTTTTTTAAAGGGGATAGAATTAACACCTAAAGGCACTCTTTATACATAATGGATTAACTAACATCTCCCCTATGCAAAGAATGGCACTGGTCATCCTTAGGAGAGCTGACAAAACTGCTTCTCAACTATTCCTGTTGTTCCATGGATTGGATGAGGATCCTGGCAGTACACTTATTTTTGAAAAGGAACCCCTAGGCGACCAGAAGGAAGTATTGCACTTCGACCTGCCTATGTGCTATAGAGTCTTTTATAGTAAAGGTGATGGGAACAATAACAACTGTCATTTACTAAGAATTTACTACACGCCAAGGACTGGCACACATGCTGTCCACATATCTTATTTCATCTTCAGAAGAAAATTGGGAAGCAGGTGTTATTACCATCTTACAGATAACAAATTTGAAGCTCAGAGCAGTCAATTAACCTTGTCCAAAGTTACACATGGAACAAGGGGCAGAAATGAAATTTAAGCTGAGATCAATTTTACTCCAAAGCCATCCCCTGGCCCCGTACACTACACTGCATCGGAAGGTACATTCTTCCGTTCTCATTGCATGAGTTGACTGCTTCTCCTCCTGCCCACCCTCAACCGTTTCAGAGAAAGAACAGACTTGCAAGCAAGCTAACAAAAACAAACGGCTGGGCAACAAGTTGGGCCCTGACATCTGAATCAATGTTGAAACCAAAAATAAGTACAAAGTCATGAATAATATAAGAGTGGAACTTGAAGGAATCTCAAGAAATTAGAGACTCATTCATTCCAATAATATTCACTGGGAATCTACCATGTGCTCTATAATGCACTAGAAGCTGAAGATGGAAAAGAGAAAAGTCATCCCTCCTGCCTTGAGAACTTACATTCTAAAAGGAAATACAGGCACACAAATGGTTGCCATATAGCTAATAAGTATGTACAAATTAAAGAGGGGGCTCAAAGATGAGAACGATCCACTCTGTTTGGGGCCCCAGTCCCAGTCTGGATGCTTGAACTGGGTCTCGAAGTATGAGTATAAGTCTGACAGATAAAACTTTGTGGGAATGATATTCCAAGATAAGAGAAAGAAAAGATTCAAAGGGATGGGATATAAAAATCACACTGGAGTTTGGGGGACATGTGAATAGTTCAACATGGCTAAAGTGTTGGCATAGAAATAGAAGACTAGGGAGGCTTGTCACGGAAAGCTTTGTAAGCAAGTCACCCAGTGGGAGTGAGATGCTGGAAGAGAGACTATTGCAATAAATCGGGAAAGAGAGGATGAGGGGCTAGGCAGAGGCAGCAGGACCAGAAGAAACCAGTTAAGGAAGAAAAGTAATAAGGAAGACAAATCAACAGAGCTGAACTTAATGACTGATCAGAAGAAAGAGTTTGTCAGGTGATAGGGAGAGGGGAAGGGTCAGAAGGAAGACACTCAGGTTCTGCATTTGGGTTGGATGAATGAATGGGTAAGGCAGGAAAAAGGTGAGGAATTCAATGGGGAGTAATTTGAGATAGTGGTATCCATAGAATCACTTTCAGTGTCCTATCTTTTTGCCTTTTCACACTGTTCATGGGGTTCTCAAGGCAACCATTCTCTTCTCCAATGGACCACGTTTTATAAGAACTCTCCACCATGACCATGTCCATCTTGGGTGGCCCTACACAACATGGCTCACAGTTTCACTGAGTTAGACAAGGCTGCCTCCTAGAAATCTGTATGCAGGTCAAGAAGCAACAGTTAGAACCGGACCTGGAACAATGGACTGGTTCCAAATTGGGAAAGGTGTACATCAAGCCTGTATATTGTCACCCTGCTTATTTAACTTACATGCAGAATACATCATGAGAAACATTGGGCTGGATGAAGCACAAGCTGGAATCAAGATTGCCAAGAGAAATATCAATAATCTCAGATATGCAGATGATACCACCCTTATTGCAGAAAGCGAAAAGGAACTAACGAGTCTCTTGATGAAAGTGAAAGAGGAGGGTGAAAAAGGTGGCTTTAAACATTCAAAGAACGAAGATATGGAGCAGAAACTGGCAACCCACTCCAGTATTCCTGCCTGGAGAATTTCATGAACAGAGGAGCCTGGCGGGCTACAGTCCATGGGGTCGCAAAGAGTCGGACATTACTGAGCGACTAACACACACACCTTTGTTTCATAGCACTGTGGACCCATGAGTAGCATGTGTCTTTATGAGAAATATGAAGGCTTGACTTACGATACACTTTCACATATAAGGAGACAAAGATATAAATGTATGAATGAACCCAATTTACTGAAATAACAGTTATTTTTGAAACATCATGTGT
Organism: Cervus canadensis; assembly: GCF_019320065.1. Taxonomy (NCBI): domain Eukaryota; kingdom Metazoa; phylum Chordata; class Mammalia; order Artiodactyla; family Cervidae; genus Cervus; species Cervus canadensis. The sequence continues at coordinate 14,712,716 of NC_057389.1, forward strand.
CATGTGTCTTTAACCAGCCAACACTCATACTTAATCTACTTACTTTTTTATTTGTCTGTCAGGTGAGGAGGACAGTGTAACTGTGCAACCTTCCCAGATGAATCCCAGTTCTTCCCTCTGATTCCTCCTTAGAGAGGCTTCCGGAACACATCAGAGATTTTCTCAAGGTTGAATTGCAGCCACAACAAAACAAAACAAACAGCTAAATTAAGCTAAATGATAACAATACCTTCAGAGAAGGAATCTCATTTTTAATCTTACAAAAGATTGCATGACGATTCCCTGTCAAGTAAAGTGACTAGAATTTTAACGGCTGAAATAAGCATGTGTCAGTAAGGGTACAGGTAAGTTCCACAAGTGTCGCCATTGGCTTAGTTCCAGTATAAGGACTAATGACTAATATCGTTTGCCCGGGTATTTTGAGATTCCTTCCTTTTATTTTTTTAAGCAACATGTGATAGTATTACCTCACGTTAAGAAATATACTGTACAGAAAGACATAAAAATAATCATGTATTCACTCTGAACCCTTTTCAAGGCCTTTCAAATGACTACGTGTCTAGTTTTTGTATGGCCATTGTAGGCCATGTCGTTTCTGTTGTGTTAATTGATGGCATTATTGTGAAGGCCCCTCTTCATGTTTTTTCACGTCTTGTCTAAGAAGTCTTCAGCAAGCTCTGGGTTCTTAAATCTCTGATACATGTTGAGTTACTTTTTGTACTAACCATGTGCAGTTTAGGTAGTGGGTTTTTTTTTTTTTTTTCCCCTAAGGATGTTCAGTTGTTCTGGCACCAATTGAATAATTGAAAAGACTATCCTGCCTCCACTAAACTGAACTTAGTTAAAAACAAAAAAATCTGCTGGGCATATTAATTTTTGGTCTGGTTCTGAGTTCTTTATGTTATCCTATTGATCTGTGTATTTAAGCCTCTGCTAATACCACATTATCTTGAATACTGTAGCTATCATTAAATCTCAAAATTGGATAAAGTACTTCTATTTTCTTAATATTTTTTAAAATTGATTTAGCTTCACATGTCAATTTTTCTTTTGGTTTTCTGTATAAGTTTTAACATGTGCTTGTCTATAAATTAAAAACATCTTGGGGGCTTTTCATAGGAAAGAAAAAAAAAACAAAGATTGTGGCATCCAGTCCCATCACTTCATGGGGAACAATGAAAATAGTGACAGACTTTATTTTCTTGGGCCCCAAAACCACTGCAGATTGTTATTGTAGCCATGAAATTAAAAGATGCTTGCTCCTTGGAAGAAAAGCTATGACAAATCTAGACAGCATATTAAAAAGTTAAGACATTACTTTGCTGACAAAGGTCCATATATTCAAAGCTATGGTTTTTCCAGCTGTCATGTATGGATGTGAGAGTTGGACCATAAAGAAAGCTGAGTGCTGAAGAATTGATGCTTTTGAACTGTGGTGTTGGAGAAGATTCTTGAGAGTCCCGTGGACAGCAAGGAGAGCAAACCGGTCAATCCTAAAGGAAATCAGTCCTAAATATTCGTTGGAAGGACTGATGCTGAAGCTGAAGCTCCAACACTTTGGCCACCTGATGTGGAGAACTGACTCATTTGAAAAGATCCTGATGCTGGGAAAGGTTGAAGGCAGAAGGAGAAGGGGGCAACAGAGGATGAGATGGTTGGATGGCATCACCGACTCGATGGACATGAGTTTGAGTAAACTCCAGGAGTTGGTGATGGACAGGGAGGCCTGGTGTGCTGCAGTCCACGGGGTCACAAAGAGTCAGACACGACTGAGCGGCTGAACTGAGAGAATCTCTGGTGAATGTTCTGCAGTGCGTAGATACATGGAGAGACTCACTCATGTAGACTATTCAATTGGATCCTTGAATCCCCAGCCAAAATAAAATCTGTCCATTTATGGCATCCAGGTGACCCATTTTTCTCACCATGAAAAATACTGGCATTTTAAATTTATATTATCCTTCCTTCTAAGATTTTGGAGCTGACTTTTCCCACAACTGCAAATAAACATGCACAGGAATTCTCTAACTCCTTTCCATCGGTTTGTTTTTTTCATGGAGATTCTCGTGTTCAGTTCTAAATTCCTGCCAGTCAAGCATTTCTAATACAAATACCCAAGGAACTGTATGGAATAATGACCAACTTTTACATAAGGACCTGTTTACTCTTATCACTTCATAGAAGTTAAATGGCACCAGGGCCAAAGGGTGGGGTTAACAGTAATGTACCCGATCATGAAGAAAAAAAATGAGTTCTCAAGTAGCACACATTAAGAGACTATCTTTATATATCAAAACTTGACTTAAAAATTGTTTTTAAATGTTTAATTGGCATCAGGCCTTTAGGGTGCAGTGTTACAGTAAAAACCCAAGAGCTAAAACACATTCATGTTTACTCTCCTATAATTGCCTTGAATTGCAAATAAAGGATTACTGCAAGGTAATATGAGAGAGGAAATTCCTTCTTTGTTAAAGATTTAAGAGTGCAGGTAGGGTGGAAATGAACTGATAAGTCTCATGTATATCTGAATGAGCAAGAAAGGTGTGCAAGAGAGAAATGTTAAAGGACATTCTAATTATGATTAGGATAAAGGCCCGTTCAGCAAAGCAGTCTCATCTGGCTTCTAGTGATATCAGTCTGCATAATGGAAATAATAAGTTAAGGTCATGAGATTGTTGGAGTCTCTTGTGAATATTAGGCTTATTTCCTCAGTGAGTCAGAGTTAGAATGTCAGAGAGATCAATTTATGTGAATACAATTAATAAGGTAATTAAGAAGTAGAGACAACTCAAGAGGATATTGCCTGATAATTAATAACCAGCTGGAAAGGATGAAGATCCTAGGAAACAGTGAATTAAATAAAGATTGGCATGGAGAATTTCCATCAATAAGATATGGGCTATTGTTTAAGGCAGCTGGGGTTAGTATCTGCTGCCATCTGCTTAAAAAAATAAAACTCAGATTAAACAGGGCTTCTTGGAATTTTATGGCTTCTAATTTTATGTCCAATAATTTTACATTCTAGAGAGCCCAAAGAAAGGGGCCCAGAAATAAGGAGAAGGAAAGGGGGTCACAATGTCCTACATGAAAATAGCACCTGGTCTAGAGTGAGGGTCTGGGTTCTACTCTCATCTCTAGAGATTAGTTGCACAATCTGAAACAAAGCACTTCACGTTCAGGTCTCCACTTCTTCATTAGCCAAACAGGGTGACTGAACTCTGTGACCTCGACAATTTCTTGCAGCTCTGAAATCTGAATTATAAACACAGCTCCTTAACAATGACAACCACAAAAAGTTGAAATATGAACACTCAGACCAGAGCCTGGGGTGGTAATTGTTGGCTGAGGGTGTTGAATAGGCACCAAGAGGTACTGAAGACCCAGATTTTAAAGAAAAAGGAAAAAATTTGAAAAATACAAAAGAAATAGTCCCATTTTCTTAAGTCACGTGTTTGAAAATAAGCATGAGAAATAAAAGTGTGGGGCTGTGGTTTATTTCTCTTTGCAACTTCTGAAACTTGTAAGCAGATGATTTACTGATGTAAGGGGTCTAGCTACAAACGAAATGCCCCTTGTTATAAAAAATAACATAAACCATTCACCTCAAAGTTCAACCCACTCCGTGACAAGGTTCTCTGGAAACCAAAGTTTAAAAATCCAGGAACTTATTCAACTACAGAGTCTTTGCTACAGATACTCCTTGGTTAAGCGAACACTTCTTTGAAGATGGATATAAAACATCTCTTGGATTCAGAGGAAGCAAGAAAGCAGACAGCTGCCTGTCTGCCTGGACCTCAGTATATCTCCTGTGCATGCGTGCTAAGTCCCTTGTTATCCCCCAGGCTGGAGGCTGCTGCACATTTGGGGAGATGGGAAGAAATGAAACGCCTCAATGCCAGACCCTTCCCCAGGGTCTCCAATGGCATGTTTGCTCTTCTCGGAAAGCACCCAGGCACCAGTAGAACTTGGTAAGGATGAGTAGCAAGGCCAGTTTTCTTAGGGGAAATGAGTCACTTTGCAGATGGCACCAGGCACCTTGCAAAGCACGTGTATGCAAAGAAAGGCCCAGGTTAGGGTTGAGAGGGATGAGGGACAGGCTGTGAGGTGGGGGAAAGCTGACTGTTCACACCCATGCAAATGACCGTGGGAGTTTCGGGTACCATCTGTCAAGGCTGCCTCCTCTCTCAGACTAACCGCACAGCCTGCCTGCCTCTGTAGCACCCTAGAGGTCAAACGGGGGCTTCTCAAAGATGCCACTGAAGAATCCTAACCCAACTCCAAAGTCCTACTTGCATCTTTCTTTTCCAAGCAGAGCCCGGGGCCTGCTTTGTGTGGTGATGTACATTCCAAGAGCAGACACCCAAATAAAACAGGGCAGAAAAGCCCCCTCTGACTTCCTTCTAAGGGGCCTGCACTCCAAAGGGGAGCCTATTCTTTCAGCTCCCCAAGCAATGAAAAGGTCACTTTGGCAGTTTATTTGGAGAGGTGAGGCAGCATGTCACAGCAGCACACAGAAATAATTATAATCGACCTGAAGTCACTGAGAAAAGCAGCCAAGATAAATGTAGCTAAATTCAGTCAGCAGGACATCTCTATCTCATGCGTAGATTTTTCCTTTATGGCTCAAGTGTTTGATGTTGTGGAGAGAATAGTTAAGCTGGGGGTTTGGATCTAGATTGTGTTCAAGCCATTAGCCAGTTGTACGAGCGGGGCAATTCATCTCCTTGGGACTCACTTTTCTTACCTGTAAAGTGAGGACATTGTGATCTTTAAAATTCCTTCTAGTGTCAATTAATGGTCCAATAATATTGGACTGTGATTTTTAAGAGGGCTGGAGGGCTGGATGTCCCAGCCTGGTCAGGAATTTCAAAACAAGCACACAGTCTGGGCAGTCTCTGCAAATTACTCCCCATTGTGACATTTTGAGCATAAGAAAGGAACAAGGCTAATGTGTAAGAACTTACAACACTGTTTCATTAGCTTGCAGAAGCTAACGTCGTTGGCTGCTATCTACTGAAGCCATAGGCATTGGACAATGTCTGGGGACATTTTTGATGGTCTCCTCTAGGGTGAGCTGAGTGGTGAGGGATGGGGGATGCTGCTGACAGGACAACCTCCACCCCAAAAAAGGATGATCTGGCCCCAAATGCACGAATACTGAGGTGGGGCTCTGTGTGTACAATTTGGAGCAGGTAGCTGAGCTGGGAGACTGGGAGGTAACCGGGAGAGGCAGGCTGTGACCTCTCACCTCGTCCAGGTTGTAGCCATGTGGGGATGAGGGCCTCCTATTGTCAAGCCTTCCAATTCCTCCAACGTCATAAATCTAGACTTTTACTGAACTCATCTGGTTTTCAACACTGGCAATGACTAATTGCCAGTTCTTTCAAAATACCAGAACTCCAAAATACCAGGGCTCCAAAATCACTGCAGATGGTGACTGCAGCCATGAAATTAAAAGACGCTTGCTCCTTGGAAGAAAAGCTATGACCAACCTAGACAGCATGTTAAAAACCAGAGATACTACTTTGCCAACAAAGGTCAGCCTAGTCAAGGCTGTGGTTTTTCCAGTGGTCATGTATGGATGTGAGAGTTGGACCATAAAGAAAGCTGAGTGCCAAAGAATTGATGCTTTTGAACTGTGGTGTTTGAGAGGACTCTTGGGAGTCCCTTGGACTGCAAAGAGATCCAACCAGTCAATCCTAAAGGAGTCAGTCTTAAATATTCATTGGAAGGACTGATACTAAAGCTGAAACTCCAATACTTCGGCCACCTGATGTGAAGAACTAACTCATTGGAAAAGACCCTGATGCTGAGAAAGATGGAAGGCAGGAGGAGAAGAGGACGACAGAGGATGAGATGGTTGGATGGCATCACCGACTCAGTGGACATGAGCTTGAGTAAACTCTGGGAGTTGGTGATGGACAGGGAGGCCTGGCATGCTGTGGTCCATGGGGTTGCAAAGAGTTGGACACGACTGAGTGACTGAACTGAACTGAACTGAAAATACCAGACTTCCCTAGGCCGGGGGCAAGGCCAGATCAGATTCCCTAGGCAGGGGGCAAGGCCAGATCAGATTCCGGCTGCAGGCTGCTAGTCTGCCACTCCCTCATCTCACAGGACTTCCCTGGTGGCTCAGATGGTAAAGTATCTGCCTGCAGTGAGGAGACCCGGGTTTGATCCCTGGGTCAGGAAGAGCCCCTGGAGAAGGAAATGGCAACCCACTCCAGTACTCTTGACTGGAAAATTCCATGGACTGAGGAGCCTGGTAGGCTACAGTCCATGGGGTCACAAAGAGTCGGACACAACTGAGCGACTTCGCTTTTTCTTTCGTCTTACATGGCAAAAACTAACTTCCAGCATTCCCTTAGCCTTAAAGAAAAAGTGTTCAAAAGAAATGCAGCCACCTGAGCTGTTGTACAACACTACAAGATCGGTTTAGATAGAAGTTGAGGAGGGGGGCAGGAAACGATCTAATTGCATAACTAGGAGAAACACACAGCAAATGACGGGTAGCTGCAACGGAATGCTCTATCTTGAACTCAGCCCACAGTCAGGTTTGGCTTGGTTTTGATGCACATTTGGTTTGCTCTTTCTTCAAGTCCCATTCAACCCGGGAGCACCAAGCTCAGGAGATCAGATGATGAGGCAAAAGCCTTCCGAAACCTGGCCATGCCCTTTACTGAGTGACCCTGGGCCTCAGGTTCACAGATTCTCTGGCTTGCTCAGGAGGAGAGGTACAGGCTAACCCTTCCTGCTTCACCAGGACTTGAAACCTGGAGATTCCAGAAGCTTTTTCAGCTGGATGAGCCCCAAAGGATCTCTGACACATCTAGTACAGAAGAAAGGTGTGGACACCCCTTCATACCTGAGAAGGCTCTTCATCTGTATCACAAATCAAAACCCACCAGGCTGGCCACAGGCATTTCACAGCATGTGAGGGGAACTTCATCTGGCCTTCTCTGGCTTCAGTCATATACCAGATATTTGCACTTTGGAGCACCTAATGTTTACTTTCTTGAGTGACTTAATACTGATGCAGTGATTCACCTTTCTAGCACGTACATCATCTGATAAGTTCTGGAACCCAAAGGTGACGGCTGTTTACTAACAACACTGCATGTATGGTAACACTGTACTATTTTTTTTAAAGCACTTTAAGCATCTCTCATGTTGTCATCACATCTGTTGGGACTGTGATACACAGAACATCCTGTGAAGACAGTAGGTGTGGTCTTATTACACCCATTTCACAGATAGACTAGCCAAACTGTGATCCCTGTAACACCCTCTAGGGCAGGTAGTGGGGCATGGGCTCTGGAGCCAGACTGCCTGGGTTTAAACCCTCACATTGACTCATCAGCTGTATAAGCTTGCACAAATCACTTTATTTCCCTGTGCCTCAAATTTCCATATTTGAAAAATAAGAATAGTAGTATCAGACTCTACCTCAGAGTTGTCATGAGAATTAAATGAGTTGATAAACACGTAAAGCACTTCGGGAATGGCCTGGGACAAAGTAAGCACTGTAGTGTTAGCTGTTACTGCCATCATCTTCCAGATGAAGTGACCGAAGCACAGTAACCCAAGTGATCTGAGTCCAGGGTTTGCAGTCATTTCACTGCGGCTCAATGAAGACACCGGGAAAGGAGGTGCTGAATGATATGTCAGCCTTTCATCACACAAGGATATGGAATCCAGGCCTCTTGACTCCAGTTCTAGCATCTTTTCCACCTCACCCTGTAACCCGTGGGTATCACAGCATGTGGGAGAGAACAGGCGATGAAAGTGAAAAGATGTGGACCACACAGCAGCTGGTCCCCTCTCACAGAGCTGAGTGTCTTGAAGGACTGAGGTAGCAGAAGGGCACAGCCCTCTGCAACCAAGCCCAGTAGGAGGAGGAGGAGAGTCCATCAGTCCAGAAGCACAGCTCCCTGTAAACTCATCAAGCTATTACCACTGTGAGCTGGGATACGTGTGTTCTGACATGAGCAAAGAAGGGCTCACCCCCCACAGGAAGTTCTTTCAGTTCAGCCAAACACACTAAGTATGTTTTAAGTCAGAATAATTGCCCACTCCTGCCCTGGAGAGTTTCAAAGACACAGTGACTTGCTAGATGTCCTGAAATTGATCACTTCATCATCAAACAAGCCAGCCAGGGGAACAAACGCTTTGGCAGGAAGGCTAACAGGCAAACAAAAAAAAATGAATCATCTTATGGTTACTAATGTTTTTGCTGCTATGACTAAAGATTGCTGTGATTTTTTTTTTTTTTTTGAGGGGGGTAGTTAAGATGCCTGGATATTTTACTGCTGAAAATGTCAAGCCACTGAGCTATTGCGATGATAACTGAGCATGCCATGAGAGCATTTCAGGACTGCTTTTCTGTTGTTATGCAGTCAGCATTATAGATTCAGAATAAATTTGAGCGACTGCTGATCTGCCTTCCAACACGCAGCAGGACTGGCTCTGAAGGAAGCATTAGCTCTGCAGGCTGCAAATGTATATCATGAATGATGCCAGGGTACGGATGTCACCAGACCTCTGGGCGTGCTTTCTATGTGCTCTTTGTTCCCTGACAAAACTCTTTAAGGTGCCCCCCTGCCCCCGCAAGGGGCCCACCTTAGCTGACCCAGGAATTCACTCCACCTATTAAGTTAATATAGCAACCTGCGCAGTCAGAGCTTCCTGAGTGCTGCTGCGTGCAATGGAGCGATGGGATGTGATGGTTTTTAGAAGTGGCTTATTTAAAAGGCTTTGCACTTCCTTGGAAGAGGGTTTCATGTAATAGGACTAAATAATTATTATAATCATCATCATACATATTCATTAAATAAGATTATTTTTTTCAAGTACATACAGAATAAAGTATGCTAGATTTTAATTGTAAAATTCTAATGCAGTGCTCCTCAGTTAAAACAAACCAGTGGTTTTTCTGAACAGCTGAATGTGTGAAAAGTTTACCTGGCAATGCCCAACTCTCCGTGTGTGTGTGTGTGTGTGTGTGTGTGTGTGTGTGTGCGTGTGCATGCTCAGTCACTTCAGTCGTGTCTGACTCTGTGCGACCCCTTGGACTGTAACCCGCCAGGCTCCTCTGTCCATGGAATTCTCCAGGCAAGAATACTGGAGTGGGTTCAGGCTCTCCTCCAGGGGATCTTCCCAACCCAGGGATCAAACCCCCATCTGTTACATATCCTGCACTGGAGACGAGTTCTTTACCACCAGCCCCACCTGGGAAGCCCCAAGCCTCTCCTTCTGCTGCTGCTGCTACGTCACTTCAGTCGTGTCCCTCTGTGCAACCCCATAGACAGCAGTCCACCAGGCTCCCCCATCCCTGGGATTCTCCAGGCAAGAATACTGGAGTGGCTTGCCATTTCCTTCTCCAATGCATGAAAGTGAAAAGTGAAAGTGAAGTCGCTCAGTCGTGTCTTAGCCACTCTTAGCGACTCTTAGCGACCCCATGGACTGTAGCCTACCAGGCTCCTCTGTCCATGGGATTTTCCAGGCAAGGGTACTGGAGTGGGGTGCCATTGCCTTCTCCAAAGCCTCTCCGTAGGCATCTGTTATTCAGGGCCCTTAATGATTCAAACATAGTCTCTCCCTTGGTACCAAGAACATAACTAGGTAATCTTTTGAGACCACCCAAGTTTGTGTACTTCTCATTCAACCATATCTAAAACAGAGAGACTTTATGTGTAATAGCAAACAAACAACCTTACTTAAAAAGAGCCTTAGTAAAACTAGAAACAGATTTACTTGACAATTCCATTAGATGCATATCACATACATATTACAGCATCTATAACCCAGGTGTGGTCTTATTTCCGCTCTCCTCACTAAGGAATTAGTAAAGTCTTCCGGCCCTGGGTGGCTTGGATCGGAGCGTCAGTTCCCTTCTTGCATCATTCGCCTTTGGGATTCCCATTGCACCTCCCGTGGGGAGTTTTCAGACTCTCTGCATTTTCTCAGCCTTCCCCTCTACCTGCAGAAAGTCTCCTGGAGACAGCAAGTGTAGCTGTCGGTGATTTCTGCTGGAGTCTTGTTACCCACTGCACACTGATGCTTCGCTTTCTCTCTCACTGACAGTTCTGCTCCCCTGCCTGCTCTTCTCTGCGTCTCATCCCAGGTTTGTACATTTTCTTGTCGTTAACCTGACTCTTGGGTTAGCTCTCAGACATATGTTAGCTGGAAACATATTCTCAGCTGGACTGCAGAAGGTCTCGGGGCCTCTGGGGAGTTGGGAACAAGAGAAGGACAGAGAAGATATCACTCTGGACTCCTAGCTATGACTCAGTTTTGAGCTCTAGCACATGTAATGCTATTGGTTACTGCAAGTATGATTTCCTTGGCAAACAAGCAAACGGAGAGGTTTGAATACTCCGGTGATCAAAGGCACTCCTTTCTTAACTACGTCACTCCCGGGTCAGGAAACTTACTATTTATGTTCACTGTTCTGATTATCTACAGCTGGGTTACAAAAGCTTCTAAGATGCAGCAGCTTAAAAAGACAAGCTATTGTCAAATCTCCAGATGTCATGGGTCAGAAATTCAGACAAGGTTCAACTGGGTGATTCTTTTGTTCCAAGTGCCATTGAAGGATTTGCTTGGTGACACTCAACTCTCAAGGTCTGGAGGGTCCACAACAGCTCACTCATGTTACTTGATAGGGATGGCAAAAAGGGTGAGCTTAGCGGGATCTGTCAACAAAAGTTTCCACTCAAGGCCTCTCTAGGATGGCAGTGTCAGAGAAGATGGACTTCTTGTATAAAGACTCTCAGCTCCCAGAAGAGGATTCTAAGAGACAGGAAGGAGAAACCTAGAGACAAGTAGGATTCTAAGCTCAGAAACTGAAACAGCGTTATTTCTATTATCCTATTAGTTAAAGCCGCCTACCTTCAAAAGGAAGGCAATAGGCCTCTCCTCTCAATGAGAAAAACAGCATGGAATATGTGACTTCTCTCATCTACTGTAGATACAGACCTTTGCATGACCCGAAGGGCCTTGGGTCAGTGACTTCACTGATTTCTGATCTCAGTTTTCTTTCTGGTCTTGCATCCTATACTGGCTAGGATGATCAATCCAATTAAGTTTTCTTTACTGGCAAACCTGGGTCAATAGTATTGTCCACTATACATTTCAGAACTAACTTCCAAGAGCACTATTTCCTACTATTCATTACACTGTGTAAAGAGATTTGTGTTGGCTAGGGTTGTCAGATAGTATACAGGACACCTAATTAAATTTAAATTTCAGATAAACAGAAAACTGTTTTTCAGTATAAGTATGTTCCAAATATTACATGGGATATACTCATACTAAACAATTGTTTGTTTAGTCCCAAGGCCTAACATTTTGCTGACATGGGTAAAGCAATTATATACATATCATAATCTGATAATGGAGATAGGAATCAAAGAATTCTTTTAATGCTTTGATTTTTCTTTCCTATTAGAAGAGGTTTATAACTACATCTATTAGATGAGAGTGAAAGGAATCTAGTTCTAACTGAAATCAATTGAATCTTAGAACTACCATTTTGCCAAATTATTGATATATATGAATGGCTTTTACGCAACAAAAATATCTATTAAGCAGATGCTTCTATCATTCCTTTTCTAAGATGAAGAAATCTCTGCATTTGTCCAAAATTATTTATTGAGTGTGTATTATGCGTTAAGCCCACGACAATTAACACGTGGCTCTTGCCTGAAAGGAGTTCAGAGTCTAGGAGAGATACAGAAATGTTAACAAATAATCACAAGGCAATGTGATTAGTCTTCAAACAAAACAAGCTCAAAGTTCAGTGGATGTGGCTAACAGGACTCAGGGGATTTGGCATCATAGAGGAGGTGACATTTTATCTGATCTTGAAAGACAAGTAGGATTTTTCAGGCAGAGAAGGAGAACAAAAACATTTTAAACAGTGTGTAGGTGTGTGTGGACAAGGGGTGGAGGGGAAGCAAAGGACCCGTCATGCTTATGTAACAGAGAAGGTTCTGATCTAGTCAAATCTGGAAAGAAAGGACCAGAGTTCTATTCACTCCATCTCACTCATATCACAAGTACACAGGAAGGGTGAAGGGGGACCTCTATCCAAGTCAAAGCTTAGTATCAGTTGGAGGAAGAGAAATAAGAGCAAGTGAACACAGGGCCGAGCAAAGAACCAAAATAAAGACCAGAGGAAAGACGCACAACTCCTACAAGAATGAACAGTAAAGTGCTATGGTAGCTCCAGCAACTTTTATTTCATTCCCCTCTCACTGTGGCAAGAGCCAATTTTCTATGTGAGGCTAGCTTGGAGAGCGGCAGAAAAGAATTGGCTGCTTTTCCATTTTGGAGATGATGAGCAGAAATATTCCCCTGGTAGGCATTTCCCTGATACACTATGTGGGAAAAAAAAAAAAGGAGCAAAAAGCTTCTGGTGATTCTGTTATAAATCCTCTGATACAAGGATCCCAAACTGGCTAGAAAGTAAAGACACTGTGCCTGCTGAATCTATTAATATGTATGCTTGGGTACTGAATAGCTATAATTTATGATTAGTGATAGCCCAGAGGTTGCAGCACTGGTTGAAGAAGATGGTGAACAGCCAGTGTCCAAGGCTAACAGAATCTTTCTGATGTCTGACATGCCTTCAATTACTTAGTCTGTAATTCAAAACCTATCTTATAAACTTAACTATGAAAACTTGAAAGACACAATGAGATACCATTGTACACCTATTACAGTGGCTCAAATTAAAAAACGCTGATAAGGATGAAAAGTAGCTAGAACATTTAAATTTTGCTGGTGGGAATTTTACTTTGGAAAAAAAACTTGGCAGTTTCTTTAAAAGTTAAACTTATAGGTAGGTATTTTTCCTAAAGACATGAAAATCTATATCCACAAACAAATCTGCATATGAGTGTTTATAGTAACTTAATTAAGTACTAAAAACTAAAACAAACGAAATGTCCATCAACTGATAAGTAGATAAAGTATGTTATCTGTTGATACATAGCAATTTTTTAAAAAGATCTAAAGATATACAAAACAATATGGATGAGTCTCAAAAGCATTATGCTAAGAGCGAAAAAAGTCAGACTCAGGTAACTACATGTGGGACTTCCGTGGTGATTCAGTGGAAAAGAATGCCTGCCAAACCTGGGGACATGGGTTCAATCCCTGGTCCAGGAAGATTCCTCATGTCTCGCAGCAACTAAAGCCCGAGTGCCACAACTACTGAGCCTGTGAGCTGCAACCACTGAAGTTCACATGCCTACAGCCTGCGCTCTGCAACAAGGGAGCCACTTAAGGGAGCAGCCCGTGCACTGCAATGGACAGAGGGCCGGTTCACTGCAACCAGAGAAAGTGAAAGTGAAGTCGCTCAGCCATGTCCGACTCTCTGCGACCCCATGGACTGTAGCCTACCAGGCTCCTCAGTCCATGGAATTTTCCAGGCAAGAGTACTGGAGGGGGTTGCCATTTCCTTCTCCAGGGGATCTTCCCAACCCAGGGATTGAAGCCAGGTCTCCCTCATTGCAGGCAGATGCTTTACCGTCTGAGCCACCAGGAAAGACTCTAGAGAAAACCCACACAAAGTGACAAAGATCTAGCACAGCCAATTTAAATAATCTTTAAAAAATAAAAATAAAAAAGAAAGTACACAGTGAATGATTCAATTTATGTGACATTATAGAAGAGGAAAAAACTAGAAAAAAATCAGACCGGTGGTTGCTGATAGCTGGAGGTGAGGGAAGGGAATTTACTATAAAGGATTATGAGGAATTATCCTTTATCTTGATTTTGGTGGTAGTTACATGATTGCAACCGGCTTTCCTGGTGGCTCAGTGGTAAAGAATCTGCCTGCAATGCAGAGACACAGGTTTTATTTCTGGGTTGGGAAGATCCCCTGGAGAAGGAAATGGCAACCCACTACAGTGTTCTTGCTTAGAGAATTCCATGGACAGAGGAGCTGGAGGGCTACAGATCATGGGGTTGCAAAGCGTCAAACACAGCTCAGCAACTAAGCATGCACATGATTGCATAACTTTGTCAAAATTCCTCAAACTTTACACCTAAAAAAATGTGAATTTTACCATCTGTAATAAACAGCAACCAAATTAACTTGTATATCTAAAACAAACAAATAACAAAAAAAAAAAAAAAAAAAAAAAACCTCTGAGAGTTGACGGAGGCATTATCTTGAATTTTTGTTTGACTATTTTCAGCTCTGAAGGCTTTTGATCTTTAGTCTTTTATTGACCGTAACTTGTACCCTATAGTTCTTATCCAACATTCAAGTAGACTTGAATGTCTCTTAGTGATATTTAGACAATTTTGAGAGAATTAAGCCCTACTGGCTATGGTACCCACTGTATATAATGAACAAACTTCTCTCCAATGCATCTTTGAAGGGATTGAGGATATAGTCATTCACATCATTTTCTGTTTTATGGTTAAGAGAAGGAACTCCAACTGAACCTATAGCTTAGAGAGATTATAGCAGCAAAAAAGAGACTACTTGGGGATATTCATACAGTGGTAGCCCAAGTAAGTCATGTATTTTAAGCACGTCTTCATTTCATGAAGTAGTTCTGAGTACCATAGAGGGGAAACATGGAAAGAATTATTTTACTACTTTTTCTCTGCTCCAGTCCTTTTGCTTTCTTTTTTTTTTTTTCCTTTTGCTTTCTTGGTAAGAACATTGATGAAAACAAGTCTCAAAGCACAAAACCAAAACTAATTCACCAGGGCAGCCAACCTTGCCTTTCCAAAACAGGTTTCTTATCTCCTTTGTTTTGCTCGTGCTGGTGGGGGAATGTACAATTCCTGGGGTGTTCCTCCAGTGGACTGGGCTGTGCTTCTTTTATGAATAGCTAATCTAAACCCATAAAATGCTCATCAAAGGAGCAGAAAAAAAACTAATCAGTCTTGACAAATACAACGAAGGAGTAACCTTTAGACTAATTTCCTCCGGCAACATCTGAGGCAGGTCAGGAGGCATCTGGCAGTAGGTTTACAACCATGTACTCATCAAATGAGAGGCAGGGAGAAAATTAACCTTAAAATCCAGGTAGCAAGGAAGTTATAAAGCGGAATCTTATTGAGGCAAAATTTTGACTTGTGGTGCTGTGGATGTGTTTGTGAGCCGCTGGTTATAAATATTGCTTTGCATCATATATCATTTATATTATACTGGTCTGCTACCCAGCGACTTTCCTGGTGGTTCAGACGGTAAAGCGTCCGCCTGCAATGTGGGAGACCCTGGTTCGATCCCTGGGTCAGGAAGATCCTCTGGAGAAGGAAACGGCAACCCACTCCAGTATTCTTGCCTGGGAAATCCCATGGATGGAGGAGCCTGGCGGGCTACAGTCCATGGGGTGGCAAAGAGTCGGACAGGACTGAGCGACTTCACTTTCACTTTCTTTTTCCACCCAGTGACTCTGGCAGCAGGGCTCTTAGGAGTTGTGCAAGCTCCAACAGAGCAGAAGGCAGTGTGTGGTGGAGCAGGCAAGGGGGTCACAGCCAACATGAGGCGTGGAACACAACTTTGCCAAAGAGTAGAACATTTTGATGTCTCCTAGCACTGTGATTTGCTCTCCCAACCATTTCAATTAGCTAATGGAAGCCACCATCTCAAAGTGAATTTGCTAGAATATTTCAGTCTTTTTACCCTGCCTTCTCTTTTGGTGCCCTGCTGATTTTGATCCCAGGTGCTGAATCAATTGACAAATGAATAGCCCTTCCTATAAAGAGAGAATCCCTCTGCTCTATCTTAATCTTTGACATACACACACATGCATGCACCTCACTTAAGGTCCTGAGAGTTTTGTAGTTTTCATCAATCTTCCCCCTTACTGAAACTGCTTAAAGAAGTTAATATCTGAACCCATTATTTAAAACTTTGGCATTATAACTTTTGTATTAATTTTAATTTTTCAAGTCCTAAACATTTATTTACAGACTAAAGACCCTCATCATTCAATTCATAGCCAGTAGTTTCCAGAAGTCTGTTTGGATTTGTCCTCAGATACTGGAAAGTGACATTAATATTCCTAAATTATAAAATTAATTAATAATAATAGCTAACCACGTGTCAGACTCTGTCCTAAGCACTGACTTATACTAACTTCTGTGGTCTTCACAACAGTCCACTGAAGTTGGTACAATTACTTTGGGATGGGATGGGAATGGAAGTCACACATCCTTGTGCATAAATGTGTCTCTGCCATCTAGGTGAAAAGTTACACTTATTCCATGTTAGACAATGAGAAACAAAAGCTGCCAAATAGCAATTTGAAACAAAGACGAATGGACTGCAGTGCCTGGAAAGAAGAGCCTGCATTACTTTGATGCAATCAGTTCTCAGCAAGCAGCAAGTAGATGGACTGGATTTAGAGCCAAAGTAGAGAAAGGCATCACTCTGAGGCCAGGCCCCAACACTGCGGATTGCTTCCATCCTTTCTTCGCAAATGTCACTTGCAGGTTTTATGTCAAGGGTAATACAGAGAATCCTGCTTCCAAAAATATCTAAAGAAGTGTAAAAAGATTTCCGCAGGCCTAGGGTCAGCCAGCAAATGTAATTCTAAAGTGTAGTCAGGTTTCCATTGCCTGTCCAGCAGATAGCACAGGCCAGCATGACAGCTGCATGTTGTGGTCAGACAGGAGTCTGCTGGAGTAAGATGTACGTGAGTCAGATGCCTCTACCTCTTTCTGTTCTCTGAAGGCACAAGCACACTCGCTGCAGAAAGGCCCATAGGCGATAAGCTCCAGGCATTGTTAACTTGCTCGTGAGCTTTATATTTGAAAACTGTTCCCAGTGCTGTCAATGACATGAGAGATACAGTGAGCTGAGAAGAAACATCTTCCTGTGGCTACTAGGACTTTGAGACCTTGGCAGACAGGCATGGCCGTATCAATACCCAGGAAAAAGGGAAGACAGAATAAAACGAAACAGAAACAAGACAGCTGTTTCAGACCACCTAAGCCTGGTCCATCCTTGGCTCCTCTATCACAAGCAAAGCATACCTTTCCAATTCCCACTGCTCCAGATTATCTTCCTGCTTAGTCAACTGCAGGATGTGAACAGACGGTAAGAAATTCGTCGCCAGCTGATTCAGCTCCTGCAAACTGCCACCCCAAGAACCATGTTTCACGTCAAATGCCTCCGCTGGGTCAGGGACACGCAGGCATTACACTGGAGCTCCCTGACCACCAGCAGAATGCCATGGGGGCACCACACCCATGAGACACGAACATGCATACATCTGGCTTGAAGCGGAGAAAAACCTTAATCAGGGTAGAAATAAGAAATTATCTATTAGGTAACTTCCCTCCCTAACCCCCATTTTTCCCCCTCAGATTATTCTTTTGTACAGAGCAACTGCTACCTGAATTTCTCTTTCAAAACTAACATCCCAGGAGAGGACAAGCACCCAGCACCATATTAACTCACTGCTGAAAACTCTCTGGCTGACGCTGACCCTTTGCAAATGCCACATTTCAGTGAGTAAAGGATCTATTAAAAAGAGAGAGCTTCTTAAATATTAGTTAAAAAAAAAAAAAAAAGAACCAACTTCCAACCTATGCATTACAAAGCCTTTCTAAGAGACCATAAGTCATTGTTCACAGTGAAAATATCCTCTAACCCTATGACTCTGAGTCTACAATCGACATGGAAAGACATAAAAATAATTCAAAAGAGCACAATATCCAATCACAAAATACTATCTAATATAGAGGAGCAATAGAAAATTATTAATTAGGGTGTGAGAACCCTAAGAAGGTGGTCAGCAAGCCATTATGACATCTGAAGTTGGACCAGTGTTCTAGGTTCCTCTCTCTGCAAACCAGTCAGTCTGTGATGAAAAATGAGAAGCAGATAGCCAATATATCATGTCCTCCAAACCCACAGTATTGCAGTAGTTTGGATGTAATCAACACAACTGAGGAAACATTGGCAGGAAAGACTTGATTCATCCAACAGCCAAGAGTTTAGAAGCTGACCAAAATACCTTTGCTCAGTATTTCTCACAGGATTCTCAGTTCATCTGTTACTACATATTTTCAGCCACTTAATTAGTATGAATTCACTCTTACAGTTGCTTAGTAGGAAACAAAAATGACGAAACCCTGGCCTATGTACTCTGAGAAATTATCCGCCAGATACAGAATGACACTTCAGTAGAAAATCATATGAAAAGATGATACAGCAATAAATAAAGAGGATAAAGAATTATAAAACAACAACCAGGAAGTTACCTTTAAAATTAAACACACAAGAGCCAAAGATTTGCGTAAAAAAGCAATCAAACCGAGACAGGCTGAATCAGAAAAGAACTGCTAAAGGAAGGGAGTTTTTGGACACATTTTAAAGGGACTCAAAGACAGAAATTTTCAGAGAGAAGAGTGGAAAGCACCAGCAAAAGCAAAGATATTCTATTTTTTTCTAGTGGAAAACTTGGATGTGGAGCAATAAAAGAGGATTTACCCAAACCAGAAAATGTAGCAAACCCTATAGAAGGAAATAGTGTAATGAAGAATCTGTAATCCAACTTGAGTTTTCTATGTTGGGTGATTATACCCTTAAAACAATATAGTTCTTATGTAAAAAATACTATTTAAAAAATTTGTATAAAACTTTAGCTATTTTATAGCATTTACTTTCCCTCTAGTTGTAAAAGTAACAACTACTCATGGCAGAAAACCCTATACAAAAAAGAGATTTAAAATCCTCCATAATATCATTATTTAGACATAACTACTGTTAGGGCTTCCCAGGTAGCTCCATGGTAAAGAATTCACCTGCCAATGCAGGAGACATGGGTTTGATCCCTGGGTCAGGAAGATCCCCTGGAGGAGGCAATGGCAACCCACTCCAGTATTCTTGCCTGGAAAAGTCCATGGACAGAGAGCCTGGTGGGCTACAGCCCATGAGGTCACAAAGAGTTGGACATGACTGAGCACGCACACACTGTTAACACTTATAGCCTTTCCATAATTTTACTGTGTATGTGTCTCAGTAATATGTCTTATGATAACATAAAATTGGATATCTCACTGCACATATTGTTGTATATTTTTCCACTTTCAATATTTTAAAACTAACATCTGCTTTATAGGACTTTTTCTGTTGGTCTGATTTCATTAATGGCTTTTTTCCCCCCAATTCCCATTATGTTTGGCAAGTAAGAGCAATTACAAAATAAAATTCCTAGTTTTATAGTCTGAAAGTAATAACCCTTAGCTGAATTAATCGCTTATCTTCATATTGGCACATTTTGGTTTCCAAGACTAAGATATTCAGAAATAAATTTTTATAGATGGTTGGATGGCATCACCGACTCGATGGACAGGAGTTTGAATAAACTCCAGGAGTTGATGGTGGACAGGGAGGCCTGGTGTGCTGCAGTCCATGGGGTCGCAGGGTCGGACATGACTGAGCAACTAAACTAAACTGAAATAGTTAATACATCCTGATCTGAGGAGCAACGAAGGACTAACCCTTTATTACTTGTTCCAAATTTCTTCTGGGCTTCTATAGTGTTCCTGTTTCACTTTGGAAACTAGAAGTCTTGTCTTTAAATTAATGAGAAGATAATTTTCTTTCCCATTGTCAATGTCATTATCAAATCTCATATGAATGAGCTGAATCACACCAAGGGCATAAAGTCCCCAGTGAGCCCACTGATTCAAAATGCTGCACTGGGCCACTATTCCATTGCTCCCTAAGTATTCTGACATAGACTAAAGTCTAGCATGCCCCTTCCAAAACCAGCTTATCCTGCTCACACACAAAAGCAGTAGTTCAGTTTTACTACAGTATCATGGGTGGTAGGGGGCATACAACTCAAAAGAGAGATTTAAAAAGCACCACTATGTTCAATCTGGCTATTCAAGATGACAATTCTTTTTCTTCCTGAAAAGGAAGTTCTATCCATTTGTGCAGTTGAGTCTCTTATTCGAAAGTTCTATCTATAGCTTGCTTACTTCAGTATTCACCATAGAAACAGACTTAGAGAACTACCTTATCATTTTGTAGTGAGTGTTTCACAAATTAAAAAAGGTAGTATTGATGAATGTTTCCCTATTAACTGATGAAGCTTTCCTCTAGAGATGCTCATGTGTCCAACAGCCTTTGGCAAAATGTCATGAGCAGACAAATATTTTATACCTGGGTCTCCTGTTTCTGGAAACTTAAGGCAATGCTAAGGAGATTGAGCATTTCAATGAAGATTAAGTCCAGGAGAGATGTATCTATGCTGGCCACAAGGCAGAAGTGGGTACCTTCCTCTACCGTGTAGAGTAGAATGACCTTTACAAAACTTGGTGACTAGAAATGTTAAGTGAAAAGCTAACAATCTTGGCTGATGACTTAGATTTTTCATTGTAAAATGTACAGAACATATTGGTTATACAGGCCACTTGCAAAAGTATTACAAGATGAAGTATTTTCAGACCCCACAAAAATTGCTTACCTGGATTACTCCATTAGACACCACAAAGGGAAATTTTCAGACTGGCAATTTCCTCTTGTGCATAGCAATATGTGCTCATTCTCTGTAAATAGGGAAAAAGAAATCATATTTTTCAACTTCCTGGGCACTGGGATGAGAACTGGTTCAACTGGATCAATACCAGTCAAACAAAAGCATTCACTTTAAAACCAAAAGTAATAGGGTTTGCAGAATTCCAGGAGAAAACTTCTGAAGTGAGGTATGTTGAGGAAGAATACTGCTAAATTTTAAAACTGTAATAAGAGGCCAGTTTTCTTCTCTCAGATTTCTTCCCTGTGTCTCTTCAAACCACTCAGTAAGTACACAAAGGAGCAAGATACAGAAATGAAACAAAACCAAACAACCCCTCCAAAATAGAAAAGACTTAACCCAAGTCAAGCATGGATACAAAGCAAGAATTCCCTAATTTTTTTAAGTTGTAGCCAGTTGAACATTTCAGGAAACAGTACAGTATGAATCCTGAGTCACTATGAATTGATTCAGTAAAAAGTATTTTAATAGAATGAAACTTAAAATAAAAATAATCTGACATTTACTTAAATTTTGCATCAAGTAGGTGGTAATGATGCCTAAGCTTAAGAAATACACATATTCTAAATACTATTTCAGTTCAGTTGCTCAGTCGTGTCCAACTCTTTCAACCCCATGGACTGCAGCACACCAGGCCTCCCTGTCCATCACCAACTCCCAGAGTTTACTCAAACTCATATCCATTGAGTCGGTGACCCCATCCAACCATCTCATCCTCTGTCATCCCCGTCTCCTCCCAACTTCAATCTTCCCCAGCTTCAGGGTCTTTTCTAAGGAGTCAGCTCTTCGCATCAGGTGGTCAAAATATTGGACTTTCAGCTTCAGCATCAGTCCTTCCAATGAATATTCAGGACTGACTTCCTTCAGGATGGACTGGTTGGATATCCTTGCAGTCCAAGGGACTCCCAAGAGTCTTCTCCAACACCACAGCCCAAAAGCATCAATTCTTTGGCGTTCAGCTTTCTTTATAATCCCACTCTCACATCCATACATGACTACTGGAAAAACCATAGCTTTGATTAGACAGACCTTTGTTGGCAAAGTAATGTCTCTGCTTTTTAATATGCTGTCTAGGTTGGTCATAACAGCATAGCCAAATTATATGCTTCTGGAGTTTTCTGGAAGAAGAAGAAACAACTGAATGGAATCACTGAAGAGGAATCTACAGAACTGGGCCTGCTCATTGTGGGAAAATGTGACCACAGGGACTACATGTTTAAGAACTAAGAACCACAGATGCTCTCTCCTATCCCACAGTCACCTTCCCTCAAGGCTACCTTTCTGCCCACCTCTGGGGAGCAACATTCATGTAACAGGCATACCTTGAAGAGGTTTGATTCCAGACCACTGCAGTAAAATGAATATTGCCATAAAGCAAGTCACATGAATATTTTGGGGTGTCCCCATGCATACAAAAGTTATGTTTACACTGTACTTCAGTCTATTAAGTGTGCAACAGCATTATATCTTTTAAAAAACATGCACACCTTAATCTAAAAAACATGTGTGTGAGCTCAGTTGTCTGACTCCTGGCAACCCCATGGACTATAACCTGCCAAGTTCCTCTATGAGATTTTCCAAGCAAGAATATTGAAATGGATTGCCATTTCCTCCTCCAGAGGATCTTCCCAACCTAGGGATTGAATCCACATCTCTTGTGTCTCTTGCACTGGCACTACAACTTTATTGCTTAAAAAAAAAAAAATTGCTAACCATCAACTGACAATGCAGGCTTGCCACAAACCTTGAGTTTGCAAGAAGCATGGTATCTGTGAAGTGCAATAAAGGGAAGAACAATAAATTGAGATGGCATGCCTATACAGTCCACGTGGTCAGTGGCCACTGGGACTGGGCAGCATGGCAGAGATGTCTCCCAGACAAAGGAAAAAGTCAGGAGGAGTTGGCTACTGTTTGCTCGCCTCCCTCCACACACACTTGAATCTTTCACTCCAGCATTAATTCAACAACCATTTGTACAGAATTGTATCCATCAATTCTCAGTAAGAGATGTCAGACAACCTGACTCAATCTGGCTTAGTCAAAAAAAGAAACTCACCTTTTCCTGTGATGGACAGTCCAGGAGTACATTGGCTTTGGGTGAACTGCTTGTGTCCTCAGAATCCTGTGTGCCTCCCACCCCCTGACTTTGCTTCCTCTGCGTTGACTTATGACAGTACTTTGTGAATTATTTAGTGCTATGCAAAGATGGGCTCAATAAAGGACACAAATGGTAGGGACCTAACAGAAGCAGAAGATATTAAGAAGAGGTGGCAAGAATACACGGAAGGACTGTACAAGAAAGATCTCCATGACCCAGTTAATCACGATGGTGGGATCACTCACCTGGAGCCAGACATTCTGGAATGTGAAGTCAAGTGGGCCTTAGAAAGCATCACTATGAACAAAGCTAGTGGAGGTGATGGAATTCCAGTTGAGCTATTTCAAATCCTGAAAGATGATGCTGTGAAAGTGCTGCACTCAATATGTCAGCAAATTTGGAAAACTCAGCAGGGCCACAGGAATGGAAAAGGTCAGTTTTCATTCCAATCCCAAAGAAAGGCAATGCCAAAGAATGCTCAAACTACTGCACAATTGCACTCATCTCACACGCTAGTAAAGTAATGTTCAAAATTCTCCAAGCCAGACTTCAGCAATACATGAACCATGAACTTCCAGATGTTAAGCTGGTTTTAGAAAGGCAGAGGAACCAGGGATAAATTGCCAACATCCACTGGATCATTGAAAAAGCAAGAGAGTTCCAGAAAAAACATCTATTTCTGCTTTATTGACTATGCCAAAGCCTTCGACTGTGTGGATCACAATAAACTGTGGAAAATTCTGAAAGAGATGGGAATACCAGACCACCTGACCTGCCTCTTGAGAAACCTGTATGCAGGTCAGGAAGCAACAGTTAGAACTGGACATGGAACAACAGACTGGTTCCAAATAGAAAAAAGGAGTACGTCAAGGCTGTATATTGTCACCCTGCTTATTTAACTTACATGCAGAGTACATCATGAGAAACACTGGGCTGGAAGAAAACACAAAGCTGGAATCAAGATTGCGGGAGAAATAATCAATAACCTCAGATATGCAGATGACACACCCTTATGGCAGAAAGTAAAGAAGAACTAAAGAGCGTTTTGATGAAAGGAAAGAGGAGAGTGAAAAAGTTGGCTTAAAGTTCAACATTCAGAAAACTAAGATCATGGTATCCGGTCCCATCCATGGCAAATAGATGGGGAAACAGTAGAAACAGTGGAAACAGTGGCTGACTTTATTTTTCTGGGCTCCAAAATCACTGCAGTGGTGATTGCAGCATGAAATTAAAAGACGCTTACTCCTTGGAAGGAAGATTATGACAACAGACCAGCATATTAAAAAGCAGAGACATTACTTTGCAACAAAGGTCCATCTAGTCAAGGCTATGGTTTTTCCAGTGGCATGTGGATGTGAGAGTTGGACTATAAAGAAAGCTGAGCACCGAAGAATTGATGCTTTTGAACTGTGGTGTTGGAGAAGACTCTTGAGAGTCCCTTGGACTGCAAGGAGATCCAGCCAGTCCATCCTAAAGGAGATTAGTCCTGAGTGTTCTTTGGAAAGACTGAGGTTGAAGCTGAAACTCCAATACTTTGGCCACCTGATGCGAAGAGCTGACTCATTCGAAAAGAACCTGATTCTGAGAAAGGTTGAGGGCAGGAGGAGAAGGGGACAACAGAAGATGAGATGGTTGAATGGCATCACTGACTCAATGGACATGGGTTTGGGTGGACTCCGGGAGTTGGTAATGGACAGGGAGGCCTGGCATGCTGCTGTTCACGGGGTCGCAAAGAGTTAGACACGACTGAGTGACTGAACTAAACTGAACTGAGACAAACTACCAAAAGGTAAAATTCTCCCAGTTAATAGTCATCATTTTCTCCTACCTTTGTTATTAATTCTAAACACAATCATCTTGTGAGAACATTAACCTATTAGTCAATACGTAAATAAGTACCTTGAAGAACAAAAATGACCACACCCTTAAGTGAAATGGAGGCAATTTAGTCTGAATCAGAATCACTGGGGTGGAGCTTGAGCATTTTTAGCAGCTCTCTAGATGATACTTCTGAGTAAGATCACTAGCCTGTATAGTCAACAAATAGCACTGAGAACTAACTTGCCTGAAGTTGTGGAATGTTTAAAAGAATTCAATAGTTATTGTGATATTAAAAATGTATCTAAATTATACTATTGTAAAAGTTTTATTTGAAGAGTCCTTAGAATAGATATTTCAAGTTTTCAAAAACACCTAGGACCCTCAGAACTCTGTAAGCTTTCCTTAAATTTCACTCTTAATGTCTATTCCCACCTTCAGATAACTTTTATTCACATATAATTTTAGGGTAATATCCAGAGCAAACTTGAAACTCCTGCTTTATTTTAAATATGTTGGGATATTTTTGAAATGTTAAGATCTTTCTTTTTTTCTCCCAGTGTTCCCGTCTTTCCTTCACTTCATTCAAAGAAAGGGGATGCCTAAGAGGGGTAGTGCAATAAAGGCAAAAAGCAGAAAAAAATCTAAGAGTCTTTCTGACTTTTCAAATGTTTAAAAATTTAAATAGAAAACATTTGGGATAGAGAAAAAAATTTGAAAGAAACAGGAAGATGTAACACTTATCACCTCCATTCACCCCCACCACACACACACACATAAATACACACACAGATAAAAACAGAAATGAGTCCCCTAGGTGATGATAATAGTAGAGATTTTGGAAGGTCCTATAAGGATAACACTATCACATGACTCTTGGTGGACCTAAGTCGACAAGAACATAGAAAGTTCAGAATCTCCCATACTTATTCCCACCCCCACACAGAAACAGTTAAAATTCTCCTGAGTCCCACTTCCCCACTTCCACCAAAAGTGGTACTTGGAGGAATTGAGAGAGACATGTGGATACCAACACGATAATTTTGGACTATCTTGCTTCAGCTGACTAAAACTTTTAGTCATTTGCCATGCGCTCTCTTCTGGGGAAAAAGAAAAAGGACTTGATAAATATGGACTACTGTTTGGAGAGTGCAGAACCACAAAACTTGAGCCATTCATTTGCAAAAGATAATGTATATATTTTATAAAGGGACAGGAAAGAATTCAGGGACTATCAACAAAGTCTTCGTATCCACTCAGATACAAAGTATGTCAGTATACTAACACGCTGTGTGTATTGGTTGTCCATCGCTGAGTAACAAATTACTCCAAAACTTACTGGCTTAAATTACAATGACTCTGTATTATCTCATACAGCTTCTGTTGGTCACAAATTTGAGAGTGACTCAACTGTGTCATTTTTGGCTCAGGCTCTCTCCTGAATCAAAATGTCAGCAGCAACTTCATCTGACAGCTGAACTGAGTCTGAAAGATCTACTTCCAAACAGCTCACTCACAAGACTAGCAAGGTCACCTTGGCTCTTAGCAGGAGGGCCTAACTAGTCCCCACGGAGTTGCTTGAGGATTCTTCCAAAGTGAGGAAACTGGCTTCCCTCAGGAGAGAGACCTGAGAGAAGGCAAGGTAGAAACCACAATGTGGCTTTTACGACCAAGCTTCAGAAGTTGCACACTTGTCATTTACTCTAGGATTCCATCGGTTACACAGGTCAAGCCTACTGATTGCAGCAGAGGATTATCCAAGCTGAAAAATATTACGACATGGCTCATTAGGAACCATCTTGGAGGCTGGCTACTACAGCTTGCTACTTTGTAATATTTCCACTAGGGAATAAAAGAGGCTTGCCTCAAATGAAAAAGAAAACATTCTAATTAAATGTCATCCCTGTCAGTCAGCTCACATATAAAAAAAGGTAGGCAGTTCACTTCATTTTCAAAAGCAAACAATGAGTTATGTTGCACTCTTTGAACTGGACTCTGAATAAACTTCTTCTGGTCTGTCTTCCAAATAGAAGGCATCAGGTGCATATGGGAAGCTTCACCTTTGTGGCTGAGACCAAAGAAATAAAAATGAAACTGCATGAGTAAAGCAATGAGAAACTGGCATGGATAATATCTGATTTTTATTTAATATTATTTTGAATGGAAAATAAAAGGGGCATTGCTATAAAAACCCTTCAGATTAATGTCTGTTTCTTAAAACCCTGAAACTTTCACTTATTGCTCTATGAAAACATCCAACTAACTAAGGACTTGGCAAGGAGAAGGGCGTTTTTCCCGATCTTTGTCCAAGAATTTCCAGCAGTGACTGGTGTGTACTAAAAACTAAGGGAAAATCTGTCCACCCCCATCCCTGTGCCCTGGTATTGTATAAGCCCCCCAGACCTGTATGTAACCCTGTAAAGGTGGGCAGAAGCTCAAACACCACAATGAAGGCATAGCTAAAATTAAGTTGCAGAAAAAATGTAGGTTATATTTCTTTCACACATGTCTAAAATACCAAGTATTCTGATAAAAATGAAACCAATGCTTGAGAGGTGAAAAAAATCCCTAACGCTATCTACATTAAAAAAAAAAAATGGGTAGCTTAACCCATTTTGATCATGCCATTTAGTCAACTCAATTTTTCAAAAAATCTTCAAAGAAAGTTTTAAATGAAAGTAGATAGCAGAGTTTTGCCCCTATTAAAAACAGAAATTAAATAAATCATTTGTATGCCAAGAACCACATTAGGCATCTTTTTTCATCTCATTTGTCTCCCGACAAAACTGAGAATTTTGCATTTTTATTTCCAATTTTCAGATGAGAAATCTGAGAGTCAGGAAGTTTAAATAACTTATCCAAGGATATTTATTAAAGCCAGGTTGGAATTCCTGACTCTAAAACCTATTTTCATTCCACTAAGCATACTGTCTCTGGTACCGTGGCCTCCTTCTCTGAACAGAAGCAAATTTCAAATACACTGAGGAAAATATTTACCACAGAAACACCATGAAAATATCATATGTACAACACAGAAGGGGAAAAAAACATTATCAATCCTAACTAGTACCCACTAGGCCCGACACACTCTAAGATTAAGATATTATATATGTATTTATTTATATGCATTTGTATATAAATATAAATACATGAAATACTATAGATCTCCAAAATTAAGCAACGAGGCATGGCAGCAGCAAGAATAGAACGTGACACTTGGCCACATGCTGCAGCTCCTGCCACAGCTAGAGAGACGCCCTCAGGCTGCCGTGAAGAGCCTGCTTGCTGCAACTAAGATCTGACCTGACACAAGCAAATAAATAAAAATGAATGAATAAGAACATGACACTTGAAATGAAAAATTCCTTACCACACATGGGCTTTGCAGTCCCAGGTACGGACTGCAAGACCGCTCAGACCACATGTGAGGGAAACGGTCTGCTCGTCAACCAGGTCACCCAAAAGAAAACCTCAGCAGCCTTCACTCTACACTGTACTCCTTACCTCCCAGACTTCCTCATTCTCATTGAGTTGCAAATTCAGAAGGAAAGCTCAACTCTGAGAACTTTGAACGTTGGTCTTTAACAGCCAATCACCTCTTTATCCGTGTTTTTAATAGAGAAACCAAGGCACGGGAATCCAACTCTTCCTAAGCCACACAAATGGAATTTGCCAAAGAATTTTCCTTCTTGACTCCATGTACTTATAGGACTTTACTTGTCCTTGTAATTAGTCATATACCCAAAGTTTCCCAGGTTTTTGGAAAACGAGGCAGCTCACACACATACGCACACACAAATATTTTAAGGTTCTAAAACAATGCAGAAGTTTATTATTTTATTACATTGACTTTGGAGTTATAAATATATAATTACTATTTTACCAGATCATTCTGTGCAGCTGTGTCACTACTCAGAAAATTTTGAAATAGCTTTCTCAAAGCAGAGAGAAGGCTGCAGGAAATATTTTTTAAGTGGCTAGAATTCAGTTCTCAGATGAACTCTTTTAAGTACTGTTGTACTTTACCAGTAGCATGCTGGCATTGGTAAGAAAACAAAAATAATTATGCAATTATTATGAAACTCTGTGTTCAACAGTACTTTTTACTTCCCAAAAAGGGAAGAGGAAAAAAAAAAAAAAAACAAACAATCCTTTGTCTCCTGTAGATTTCTCCAAAATATTTGAAGATATATAAGAAAATTTATAGCATTAGGACAACATGCTTCCAAGATTTGCTTGCCCTTGACAGATATGCTGTGCAATTTAAAAGCCAAAACCTTTCCCACAAAATAGGAAAGACTGAAATCCCATCTGAAACTCAAAACAGCTTTTTAAAAAGAGAAAAAATTTTAAGTTTAATATATTTATTTTTCATTTTATTATCTTCAGTATTTTGAAAAGTATTAAAACCAGAATTATTACTCAAAAACCCCACCATAAAAAACGTCTTCTGCTTCTAGCACTATAGAAAATATTTTTAAAAATATTTTAAGATTATAAAACAATGCAGAAATAGAATGAATTTTAAGGAGACAACAGAAATTATTGCTCTTTAAATACTAATCTAGCAAATTCCCTAGTTATCTGAATTTTTAAAATTTCTTAGAAAAGTGCCACTGTCTATACAAAAAATGTGTTTTTATTTTATTAGATGTGTCTGAGCTTTCATTAGAATCTAGAACAGAAGTATATAAAGTTTCAGTTTCCTTATCTAAATTGCTTTCTATAATTCCTATATTCAACAAATATAGCTTAGGTTACATGGAATCCCTTAACATCCAGGAAAGAACTCCAGGGCCTGCTTTTTGGTTCTTCCCAACCACTTTCTTCATGGGTTCATTTCACATCGATCTCACACCTTGGATAAATACAGGTCTAAAGGGTCACTCGAAGGAGAGATTTTCCTGTTTATAATAAGGAATGGAAATTGAGTACTTTGATACTGCCATAGAAATGACTCTTTGTAAATACTGGGCCTATTCCAAGCCAGAATGAACTGGAACAACGTTTTCTTTTTTCTTTTCAAATTATGAGATTGGAATATGGACAGAGAGAAGATCTGGTCAAGATGGTGGGAAATAGAAAAAGAGTGTGTCTGAGAGAATTCCCCACACTTCTGCCAGCAAGCTCCCACTTCTGGGACTTCTCTAGTGGCTCAGACGGTAAAGCCTCTGCCTGCAATGCGGGAGACCTGGGTTCAATTCCTGGGTCGGGAAGATCCCCTGGAGAAGGAAATGGCAACCCACTCCAGTACCCTTGCCTGGAAAATCCCATGGACAGAGGAGCCTGGTGGGCTGCCGTCTATGGGGTCGCACAGAGTTGGGCATGACTAAAGCGACTTAGCAGCAGCAGCAGGGAACTAGAGCCATATGCGGCAACTAAGAGCTCACACATAACAACTAAAATATCCCACATAGCGACTACAAGACACCACATGCCACAGCTAAGACCCGGCACATCCAAATAAATAAATATTTTTTAAAAATGCAAGAGCCTTTCCCACTTTAGACAAATCAGAAATTTTCAGAGAAACAAACTTAGGAAAAATCCCTGGATTTACGCTCTGAGGACTGTAAAGCTAACGATATTGGTTACCAGGGCGAAACATGGCGTTTTCAAAGTCACAACACAGTCCATATCCTGCCTGTAACTTTAGGGGCTCATTCTTCTATAAAATACTCTATTGATTCTTTTAATATTTGTTCTTTGAGTCCAGAGGGGAAGTGAAGGAAGATTACTCTATAGGAGTTATCCACAGCATCCATCCATTGACCCTTCCTGACCTTTGAGACAAAGCTACTATCTTGTCATTGCTTAAAAGGCCTAGAAAATATTTCTGTAGGCCAGCTTCCCATGGTAACTAAAAACTGTCTAGAGAGTTTTTAAAGCATCTTAGAACAAGAAAGAATGAGCTGTTACTACTGAATGTTAACATAGAGAGTTCCATTTTAAAGTAGCCCAGCTTAATGCAATGAGTATTAAATTAATTTTAATTCTACTACTTTGTCCACTCACAACCAGGAAGCTGCAGATCTATCAGGCTTCCAAGCCTGGCTTCTTTCCACTCTACCACACTGCCTCCCATGAAAGGCTTGGCTTCTTGGAAGCAATCCTTGGGAGCCCCAGGACAGAGCCACCTGCCCCCTCAACAGGGGAAGTCAGCAAAAGATTAACTCAGGTGGCGCCATGGTGAAGAACCTGCCGGCCAAATGCAGGAGACAGAGGAGATGTGGGTTTGATCCCTGGTTTGGGAAGATCCCCTGGACGAGGGCATGGCAACCCACTCCAGTATTCTTGCCTGGAGAATCCCACAGACAGAGGAGCCTGGTGGGCTACAGTCCATAGGGTCGCAAAGAGTCAGATATGATGGAAACAACTTAGAATGCATGCATGGATACACGTAGGAGTGTGGTGTTGTAGGAGTGCTATGTGGGCAACAAGAGACCTGAATGGGCTTCCCAGGTGGTGCTAGTGGTAAAGAACCCACCTGCCAATGCAGGAGATGTAAGAGATGAGGGTTCGATCCCTGGGTCGGTACGTTCCCCTGGAGGAGGGAGGGCATGGCAACCCACTCCAGTATCCTTGCCTGGAGACTTCCATGGATAGAGGAGCCTGGTGGGCTACAGTCCATGGGGTCTCACAGAGTTGGACACGACTGAGGCACCTAAGCACACATGCACGCAGAGACCTGACTATTAGCACCTTAGAGTTTGTAAAAGGCTTGGGGTGCTTGAATATCCCTGAGGATTCAATTTAGGATTAGAATGAGAAGGGAGGTAATGATCCAGGCAATAATCACTCTGGGAGGACACAGTCCCTGGGGGTAATGAGTGGATTAACTTTATCTTTCCTCCCTTCATCCACTACACCAAAACAATTCTGTAAGGATACTGTGCTTTCCTTTATTTCCACCCCCTGCTTGTTCTCTCCATTTCTTCTTAGTGAGACACTAAGTTCATGCCTTTTAGAACTAGTAGTGATCAGCTGCAGAAAGTGACCCTTCACGACTCATATCCCTCCCCACAGGCAGTGCAAATTCTACCTCTAAACTGGTGCATCACATCTCATTAGAGGAAAAACGGCACCTCCTAAACAATGGCTGAAGAGAAGGGCTAGGGGACACACATATTTTGACAATCAGGTTTCTGTAACTGAAACCGCTGATCTGACCATGAAAATAAACTATGCAACTGACCATCTGTGAAGTTATTTGAGACAGGAACTGAGTTAAATTGACACAGGTTCACTGTGGGTTTATGACACTGGACAAGCAAGATACACTTGCCTGGGAGAAGGCTAATTCTGCACATTTAAGACTGGCAGCGTCCATGGAGTGTCCTAGGACAGGGCTGAGCCCAATAGATTTCATTCAATTGTTAAACAGTGTAAGCTGAAGTCTGGACAAGATGAACATGACACTAAGACTGTTCCGCAGCAAAGATGAACCGCAGGATTCAAACAGCAGCCTAAGTCCTGCCAGCTAAAATGTCAGGGAGGTGGGAAGGACAGGGAGCTTGGGCTCCTCTTGGGAGTGTGTCCAAGTATCCATGACTAAGGAGATGCACAGAGTTTTGCATTTTCAGACAACAAAGATAACTGAGAAAACCTGTCTTATGTGTACCTGTATATAACGCAAAAAAACACACCACTTCATATTTGAGTCTTTATGAAATTTCTCACACTCTGTGTTTGACTATTTTTTAAATAGAAGATCAATTAGCCAACAAAGACCTTAATCAATGGTAATTTTAATTGCTTCCAGAGGTCAATCTGATGAAACTTACATTTTTTTAAAAAAGGACAGAGATCAAGCCCTACTTCTTAGATAGTCTGATAAATCAATAGACAAGGAGACCTTGCAATCCTTTTTCTTCTTTAAGATCCTTCAGGTGATTCTAAGGGGCAACAGCCAAGGTTGGAAAGCACTAATCTGGTAAAATCAGTGGTTTTTAAAAGAACAGATTTAGCAAATATTCCTAAGGTCATGATAACCTCACAGTGACAAGTGTTGGGTTTCACTTAAGCATTGATGGGTGGCTATTTAAAAAGAATTTTAAAAAATACAATGTATGGTTAGGTTGCAGTGACTGTGAATATTCACCTACAAGAGTCACAGAAAATTAAAACTCTTCCTAGTATTACATCAATGGTTGATTGATACTTGGGGTAATATTTCCACTGATAGCATCTAGGGATGCCTGATAAGGCTGTTCAAGTTATACACTGCACAACTCCAAGGGGTTACATTCATACATTTGCATCTCACTGGGGAAATAGGAGTGTAGCTTAATATTCAGACTTCTGTCATATTTAGACATACATCACAAAATGTTACCCTGACTATATTTTACAGAACTTATAGTACAGGAGATTTTTCTCTCTCAGTGTAGAAAATGTGTTTTGCTTCTCAGCTGACAAAGAATAAAATAAAATATTCTGGTGCTGATGTTAGAGACAGAGAAGCTAAGGTGAACATCTGCTCTTCATATCCATCCAGAACCCTTTCTTCTTTTCTATGATATTAGACATCCTCCTTGTATTAGGCAATATTCTCCAGAGAAACAGAGCCAATAGGATGTATACATGGAGATTTAGTATAGGAATTGTCTCATATGATTGTGAAGGCTGAACAGGTCCATAGTCTGCCATCTGCAAACAGGAGAACTCAGAATGCTAGTGGTGTAATTCAGTCTGAGTCCAAAGGCCTACAGACCAGAAATGTTTCTTCAAAAGCGGAAAACATGGATGTCTCAGCTCAAGCCAAAAGGGTTTCATATTCATGCCCTCTTCTGAACAGTGACATGGGCTAAAAGACAGAATGTCATCCTGAGACGCACCATCTTTTCTCTGCAGGATTGGAACCAAGGAGTGTGTGTGTGTGGATCACGGATGACAGAGGAGCTGCCAGCAACAAAAAAATCTCACCTTTGGGTCTCTTAAAAGGGATTTACATTACTTTTTCAAATTTTCCCTGTGCTCAGTACCTCCTCCAATGTGAGATCACCTCTCATTCACTATCATACCAGCAGCCTGATCATTTTAATAATTCACCGTTTCAAGGAGCCATGGAAAGAGAAAGGAAATTGCTTTTAGACACTGTCTTATTCAAGCAAAAGGAAATGGTTTCTGAACCACAGAAAACAAATAAACATGCCTCTACCTGGAACTTCACTAGTATTTGCCTGTTGTCTGGCACTAAAAGATGTGCTTTAACATAATGGTGCAGTGTGTGGCTGGAGATTCTGAATGCTAGCAGGGATATCTAAACTCTGTAAGACGATGTTAACCGTCTAGGACCACTGAACTTGGATGAACTCCCAAATGCTGGGTGTCAAACCACGTGCTAAATGTCTTTCCATATAGCAAAATGAAATGCCAAATTCTGAATGGCAGCCCAGCTTTTACAGCTTCCAAAGAAGTATATTCTATCACCGCTCAAAACGTAACGCAAGCACACTTACATACACATATGTATATGGCCATGGTGAATGACAACGCTCAAAATATGGACGCTTGGCACTATGGTGACATTGTTAAGCCTTCTAAAGAATTATACATTTTCTATTCTCATGTCATGGATATACCGTTCATCCTTTGCCTGTGAATTGAAAAAATGCATACTTTGGAACTCTGTGGGATCCTGCCGAATTCCTCAGGACCATGGTCAAACATAGTTAAATGGTTATCCTTTTCCATAATGTTATTCTTGGGCATGGAAAGGAGTATCTTTTTAATAAAGGAAAATTGGCAAGGAGATCTCTTGCAACGCAGTCCTGGTTTGGCACAAAATGGGAGGCGCCAGGGATGCAAACATCTCATCTTCAGATCCTTACCTGGCCAAGACACAAGAGGACACGCTGCCCTGGCAACACATAGCAGTTGGCTGCACCACGGTGGGTCCCGGGCCTTTGGACTGACCCTCGCTCAGATGGTAGAAATCCAAAGTAAAGCAATGTGACCTGGCAAACACAGGATCCTGGAGCAGAGCGTGTGATTTCTTCCATTCCTATGGAGATCCTCATTTGGCTGGAAGTCCGCTCCAGGGACAAAGTGTTTCCAGATCTTTGGCAGAAAAAGAAATGCCCTCTTTTCAACTTTCTCTGTTTCAAAGAAGTAGAATGCTGACAAGAAAATATGAGTATCATCTGTACTATTGCTATAGAAATAATAGCCACATATATTTTAGTGTTGTACAATAGTGATGTTAACAGTGGCTACTTTCAAGATCTTTGAAAGAATGTAATATTCTTCTCTGAGCTATAAAACAAGAGATAGTAGGTGAAAGATATAGGTGTGCATATGTGTTGTATGTATGATATGAAATATGATAAAATACATAAACATATGCATATATGCATGATATATGTGTGTATACACACATGTGGCCTACTGAGCATGTAGGACTCATGAAGTATAGTCATAAAAATTCATTTTGCTTCTGTATTCTGTACTCCTCTGTCCTTTTGAGTCTGGGGACATCTTCCTCTGCTCCAGATGGAAATGCAATCTCACGCTTTTTCTGAGCACACTTAGGATACAGAAAAATATTACAATCACTTGAAGTATAAAACAGGATCATGATTCAGAAACTAGAATTTCTAGTCTGAGATATAAATCAGTGTGGCAGAAGTTAGGTGTTGCCCCCAACCCTGTTCCATCTCATTTACTGGGCTTGCACATCCGTCTCTCAGCTGTTGTGCAGGTGGTCGATGAATGGCTCCCAGAATATTCTCAAGAGCCTCTGAGAGAGGATTACAGGTTACACGGCAGACGTCTCCCTCATATATCGTACTAAGGCTAGACTTTTACCCGAAATCACATCCTTGTTCTGCTTTTCCACCTTCCTTATCCTTAAACTTACTGACTTCTTCTGAAGAGCATTCCTCGAAAGGTTGTTTGCCCCTGAACCCTACACTCAGTTTCTGCTTCTAGAGAACATGATCTAAGACAAAACAAAGAATCTCTACGTTCATTTAAAGTGATGATTCTCTACCGCTCACTCGAGAGTTGTCTATAGGAAGGCCATCAACCATCAGAGAAGTAGGTACTTTGTTACGACATTTGCAGCTCACCACTATACTCACTCCACTCACTGACTGCTATTATCAAATACTTTTCCTACATCTCTTGATGTAAATATATGGTTTTTATTTTTAATATTACCAGTAATTCACTGAAATTTTCTGATATTAAAATATACTTCTGGTGGTTAAACAAAAAAAGCCTTACTTAGTCATGATGCTCTGCAGGTTTTGAGGCTATATTAAGGCACATTTACATCCCTTTCATCTTTATTTCTCTTCTCTATCCTAATAATATCTAGAATTGTAGTTCTAGAATGTTAGAAAGCTTTCTTGTTTTGTTTTCTTCCCTTTCACCTCCTGATAAATTTTTGGACAAATAAAATTTAGTACATCTATTTACTCATCTTTATTTCTTATATCTTTGGCTGTATCTCCTAGAGTTTTTTGTTATTTTTTTTTTTTTTTTTTTTTTTGTCTTATTTGAGTATTTCCTCCAGGAGTATTTACAAAGTGGTTCTTTGTGTGGCAAACTCGTTATGACTGTGAACATCTCCAATGGACCCTCCATGGTGTTGTTGAAATCTGACCATGGGTGTCTTGTGGGTGGTGGGCACTCACAAGTAAGCATCAGAGTCATCTGAGGGGCCGCCGGCTACCTTGGAGCCTCCACATGGCAAAAATTCACTCTACAGTTGATTTCTTGTATACCTCTCATATCTTGACCCTCAAAGCACACCCATCCTCTCCTGTCACTGGGGGCTCCTTGCCTAGAAGGAAGCTCCTGAGAAAGTCTGCCTGGAAGGCAATGCAAGCCTGGCTACCTTCACCTGGTTCACAGGAAATGTGTGTATCCTTGGTCTTCCGAATTATCAGCTCCTCCCACTTACTGACCTCTCTCCTCACTAATGCCTTCTGAGTGCCTCCAGCCCAGCTCTCCCAGGCAAGAAAAAGATGGCAAACACACATCAGGTGCTTCCAAATACTCTTTCACTCTCTATAAACTTAAGAACAAATTTATCTCTTAATAAAATGCT
Source organism: Cervus canadensis (assembly GCF_019320065.1). NCBI lineage: Eukaryota > Metazoa > Chordata > Mammalia > Artiodactyla > Cervidae > Cervus > Cervus canadensis. The sequence goes on from NC_057389.1 coordinate 14,749,215, forward strand.
TGTGTTCAGGCATTATTCTTTAGCTTCAAGCTTTGGAAGATGAGGGTGCCTTTCTGTTTTTACTCTCCTGACATAGTATTATTGTAATTTTGGTTTAATAAATACTCCACTAGCAAACAAGAAAAAAAATTGCAACTATGTGTTGCAACAGATGTATACTGGCCTTATTGTGGTGACCATTTAGTAATATATACAAATATAAAGTTAGCATGTTATATTTGAAACTAATAAAATGTAATGTGAATTATATCTCAATAAAAAAATTTAAGATGATACTGTCAGAAAATGTAAGTGTTTAAACATGAGAGGAGATTTATATAAATTAGAGAAAAGTTGAGTAGAATTATGATAAGAATGTAGGAAAAAATATGAATAAGACACTAATTCCAGGAAAAACATACCAAAAATATGCAGAAAAGGAAAAGTAATTCTTGCAGTACATAGTTCATTTATACACAGAGTTTACATGTTAAAATAATTTAAATCTGGAATAGAACAATAATACAATTCAATTACACTACTTTACAAGAATAGAAACAGGGAAGAACCCTCACCTTCCAAAATTAAAAAATTAATTCCCAAAATGAAAAATTAGGAATTGAAAACACAAGCATATTATTAAGAGATAAAATGGGTTTTGTTAATTTTATAAAGAGTAAAATAGTGTTTGTATCTAAGGGCAGGGAAGTGGTAAGAAGTGTAATAGCAAGGAACTTTCATTTTTTAAAAAGACTGTAGATTTCTTGAATACCTATACTTTGTACATATACAAATTTGATAGAAAATAAAAAGCAAATTCTTAAAAATCAAAGGTTTAAATATGGATTATTTTGTAGGTGGCACTGGGAAAACTGGTTTCCATAAGGAAAAGATAAAAATAAATCTCTATATTTCTCATCATCCACAAAAGTAAGTTCAAATGAATATAAGAGCTGTCTGTGAAATGCAAAGCTTTAAGTTTTTAGAAAAATATATGGGTGAATATATTTATGATATCAGTCTAGGGCAGAATTCTTGAAAGGCAGATCACTATAAAATGTAAGGGAAAATACTGATAAATCATCTTGCACATTACAATCAAAATCTTCTGTATCAAAAAAGTCACCATAAGCAAGGCTGAGGCAAGAGACATTATGGGAGAAGATATTTGCAAAGTATACAATTGCTAAAGTATCTATAATATACATGGAATTTCTATAAACAATAAGAAAAATGCAAAAAAGTTTAATAGAAAAAACAAATCAAGCAAACAATATAATCAGTTAATTTGTGGAAGAAGATATCTCAATGATCAATAAATACCAGAAAAGATAAGCAAACTTACCAGGATTAAACTAAAACAAGGAGAAATCATTACATACCAGTGGTATAGGATATGGAGAAGAACAATACAAAAGTTGATAATACCAATAGTTGGAAAGTTTGTGGAAAAAGAGAATTTATGTATTGCTTATGAGAGAAAAAATTGGTACAATTAACTTGGAGAAAAATTATGATAATACCTAGAAAAGCTGAAAATGTACACAAGACATTAATTAAACATCTAGGTATAACCTTCAGACCTAGAGAAATTACCATACTTGTGGCCAAGGAGAACTATACAAAGATGTTTTTTCTTGCATTGTTTGAAACAGGGAAAAATGGACAATAATCTAAATGTCCATAAATAAGAACTAGATGAAATAGACAGTGGCTTATTCATAGAATGGAATACTATATGCAACTGCTGAAAAGAATGAATTGGAGGTACATGGGAAAATTTCAGAAACGTTACCAAAGAGACAGGACCAATGTGAAACTGGAAATGGTACATATAATTCTACATATGTGAAATTTAAAAAAACAACAATTCTATTTATGTTCATAGACATAGATATATAGAGTAATACCCTCAAAATATTTATGGGAATACTTCCCAACCAGGAGCAACAGGCAAGTTTGACCTTAGAGTACAACATGAAGCAGGGAAAAAGCTAACAGTTTTGCCAAGAGAATGCACTGGTCATAGCAAACAACCTCTTCAAACAACACAAAAGATGATTCTACACATGGACATAGCCAGATGGTCAATACCAAAATCAGACTGATTGCACTATTTGCAGCCAAGGATGGAGAAGCTCAATACAGTCAGCAAAAACAAGACTGGGATCTGACAGTGGCTCAGATCATGAGCTTCTTATTGCAAAACTCAGACTCAAATTGAAGAAAGTAGGGAAAACCACTAGACCATTCAGGTATGACCTAAATCAAATCCCTTATGATTATATAGTGGAAATAACAAAGGGATTCAAGGGATCAGCTGTGATAGACAGAGAGCCTGAAGAACTAGGGATGGAGGTTTGTAATACTGCACAGGAGGCAGTGATCAAAACCATGCCCAAGAAAAAGAAATGCAAAAAGCAAAAATGGTTGTTTGAGGAGGAATAAGAAACAGCTGAGAAAAGGAGAGAAGCTAAAGGCAATGGAGAAAAAGAAAGATAGAGTGATCTGAATGCAGAGTTCCAAAGAATAGCAAGGAGAGATAAGAAAGCCTTCTTCAGTGATCAATGCAAAGAAATACAGGAAAACAATAGAATGGGAAAGACTAGAGATCTCTTCAAGAAAATTAGAAATACCAAGGGAACATTCCATGCAAAGATGGGCACAATAAAGGACAGAAACAGCAACAACCTAACAGAAGCAGAAGAGGTTAAGAGGTGGTAAGAATACACTGAAGAAGTATACAAAAAAGGTCTTAAAGCCCAAGATAACCAGAAAGGCATGGTCACTCATCTAGAGCCAGACATCCTGAGTCTGAAGTCAAGTGGGCTTTAGAAGGCTTTACTACAAACAAAACCAGTGGAGGTGATGGAATTCCAGCTGAGCTATTTTAAATCCTAAGAAATGATGCTGTGAAAGTGCTGCACTCAATATGCCAGAAAATTTGGAAAACTGAGCAGTTGCCAAAGGACTGGAAAAGGTCAGTTTTCATTCCAAACCCAAAGGAAGGCAACGACAAAGGATGTTCAAAATACCACACAATTGCACTCATCTCATATATAAGCAAGGTAGTGTGCAAAATCCTTCAAGCTAAGCATCAATAGTACATGAACGGAGAACTTCCAAATGTACAAGCTTGATTTAGAAAAGGCACAGGAACCAGAGATCAAACTGCCAACACATGCTGCATCATAGAAAAAGCAAAGGAATTTCAGAAAAACATCTACTTCTGCTTCATTGACTGTGCTGAAACCTTTGACTGTGTGGATCACAACAAGCTGTGGAAAATTCTTCAAGACATGGGAATACTAGACCACCTGACCTGCCTCCTGAGAAACCTGTATTCAGGACAAGAAGCAACAATTAGAACTAGACATGGAACAACAAACTGGTACAAAATTAAGAAAGGAGTACATCAAGGCTGTATACTGTCACCCTGCTGTTTTAACTTGCATGCAGAATACATCATGAAAAATGCTAAGTTGGATGAATCACAAGCTGGAATTAAGACTGCTGGGAGAAATATCAATATCTTCAGATATGCAGGGAATTTCAGAAAAGCATCTAAAGACACCATCGTTATGACAGAAAGTAAAGAGGAACTAAAAAGCCTCTTGATGAAGGTGAAAGAGGACAGTGAAAATGCTGGCTTAAGACCCAACATTCAAAACACTAAGATCATGGCATCTAGTCCCATCACTTTGTGGCAAATAGATGGGGAAAAGAAGGAAACAGAGATGGACTTTATTTTCTTAGGCCCCAAATACTGCAGATGGTGACTGCAGCTATGAAATTAAAAGATGTTTTCTCCATGGAAGAAAAGCTATGACAAACTTAGACAGTGAATGAAAAAGCAGAGACATCACTTTGCCAACAAAGGTCTGTAGAGTCAAAGCTATGGTTTTTCCAGTAGTCATGTACACATGTGAGAGTTGGACCATAAAGAAGACTGAGTGCCGAAGAACTGATGCTTTCAAACTGTGGTGCTGGAGAAGACTCTTGAGAGTCCCTTGGACATCAATGAGATCAAACCAGTCAATCCTAAAGGAAATATCAGCCCTTCTTATTCATTGGAAGGACTGGTGCTGAAGCTGAAGCTCCAATACTTTGGCCACTGATGCAAAGAGCCTACTCCTTGGAAAAGACTGAAGGAAGGAGAAGAAGGAGATGACAGAGGATGAGATGGTTGGATGGCATCATTGATTCAATGAACGTGAGTTTGAGCAAATTCCAAGAGATACTGAAGGACAGGGAAGCTTGGCATGCTGCAGTCCATGCGGTCACAAAGAGTTGAACATGGCTGAGCAACTGAACAACAACAAAAAGGGAGGGTAAGAGGGATAGAAAAAAGATGGAGAGAGGATATCAGGTGCATTGGCAATGCTTGGTTCAGTTCAGTGCAGTTCAGTCACTCAGTCGTGTCCTACTCTTTGCGACCCCATGAACTGCATCACGCCAGGCCTCCCTGTCCATCACCAACTCCCAGAGTCCACCCAAACCCATGTCCATCGAGTCAGTGATGCCATCCAACCATCTCATCCTCTGTCATCCCCTCCTCCTCCTGCCCTCAATCTTTCCCAGCATCAGGGTCTTTTCCAGTGAGTCAGCTCTTCACATCAGGTGGCCAAAGTATTGGAGTTTCAGCTTCAGCATCAGTCTTTCCAGTGAACACCCAGGACTGATCTCCTTTAGGATGGACTGGTTGGATCTCCTTGCAGTCCCAGGGACTCTCCAGTGTCTTCTCCAACACGACAGTTCAAAAGCATCAATTATTCAGCGCTCAGCTTTCTTTATAGTCCAACTCTCACATCCATACATGACTACTGGAAAAACCTTAGCCTTGACTAGATGGTCCTTTTTTGACAAAGTAATGTCTCTGCTTTTTAATATGCTGTCTCGGTTACAAACCCCCAAACAAAAATGACCTGGAGCAAACAAACAGAAGGCTAACATTTGTTGAACCTATGGAAGTAGAAACATGGGTATCTGAAACAATAGTTTTCTGTATGTTTAAAAATCTTGGCAGTTGAGTAGAAGAGTATGCACCATCTAACCATCAGCTATCCAGTCCTGTTTCTGGTTTCCTCTGAAGGCAGTTTTATGCTTTTAGCCAAATCCCTTGGCATCTTTTCATCTCAGTTCCTTTATTTGTAAATGGAAGGAAATAGCATTTTGCCTAGTCTGTTTCAGTGTTTGAGAGATGACTAAATGAAAAAAAAAAAAATAGCCCCTTTGAAAACTATTAAGAGCTAAATAATTAAATAATTGTTACTGTTTGTGTGTTGACATGTAAAAAAACCAGATATCCATAAAAAATACTAACACTAGATTGGGAAACTAATATCAACATACTGTGTATATTTTTTTTTTCATACTGTGTATATTTTAACTATGGATTTTGTACTGCTATTTTGACTGCAAAATTATACTAGTCATCTCATCCTACTCTGGAGGCTTGACAAGGGGGGTGGGGAGAAAATTGAGTCCCATCCTTCTTCCATCTCTGTCCCCTAAACACTCTAAGGATTTGAAAGATTTTAAAGCACAAAAGTCAGCCAGGAACCACTGGGAGAAAAAAAAACAAACATGTAAAGATAGTGATTTAGGATATGTCAGTTTAGTCAAAAAGGCTACTGGCAAAGGAACACAATGCTTGTTTATATTTGGAACTTTAAAAAATATTTTTTAAAATAATCAGTTCAGTTCAGTCATTCAGTCATGTCTGACTCTTTGCAACCCCATGGACTAGAGCACGCCAGGCCTCCTTCTCCATCACCAACTCCTGGAGTTTACTCAAACTCATGTCCATTGAGTCAGTGATGCCATCCAACCATCTCATCCTCTGTCATCCCCTTCTTCTCCTGCCTCAATCTTGCCAGCATCAGGGTCTTTTCAAATGAGTCAGTTCTTTGCATCATGTAACCAAAGTATTGGAGCTTCAGCTTCAGAATCAGTCCTTCCAATGACTATTCAGAACTGATTTCTTTTAGGATTGATCTCTTTGCAGTCCAAGGGACTCTCAAGAGTCTTCTCCAACACCACAGTTAAAAAGCACCAATTCTTTTCTCCACACCCTCTCCAGCATTTATTGCTTGTAGACTTTTGGATAGCAGCCATCCTGACTGGCGTGTAATGGTACCTCATTGTGGTTTTGATTTGCATTTCTCTAATAATGAGTGATGTTGAGCATCTTTTCATGTGTTTGTTAGCCATCTGTATGTCTTCTTTGGAGAAATGTCTGTTTAGTTCTTTGGCCCATTTTTTGATTGGGTCATTTATTTTCTGGAATTGAGCTGCAGGAGTTGCTTGTATATTTTTGAGATTAATCCTTTGTCTGTTGCTTCATTTGCTATTATTTTCTCCCAATCTGAGGGCTGTCTTTTCACCTTGCTTATAGTTTCCTTTGTAGTGCAAAAGCTTTTAAGTTTCATTAGGTCCCATTTGTTTAGTTTTGCTTTTATTTCCAATATTCTGGGAGGTGGGTCATAGAGGATCTTGCTGTGATTTATGTCGGAGAGTGTTTTGCCTATGTTCTCCTCTAGGAGTTTTATAGTTTCTGGTCTTACATTTAGATCTTTAATCCATTTTGAGTTTATTTTTGTGTATGGTGTTAGAAAGTGTTCTAGTTTCATTCTTTTACAAGTGGTTGACCAGTTTTCCCAGCACCACTTGTTAAAGAGGTTGTCTTTTTTCCATTGTATATCCTTGCCTCCTTTGTCAAAGATAAGGTGTCCATAGGTTCGTGGATTTATCTCTGGGCTTTCTATTCTGTTCCATTGATCTATATTTCTGTCTTTGTGCCAGTACCATACTGTCTTGATGACTGTGGCTTTGTAGTAGAGTCTGAAGTCAGGCAGGTTGATTCCTCCAGTTCCATTCTTCTTTCTCAAGATTATTTTGGCTATTCGAGGTTTTTTGTATTTCCATACAAATTGTGAAATTCTTTGGTCTAGTTCTGTGAAAAATACCGTTGGTAGCTTGATAGGGATTGCATTGAATCTATAGATTGCTTTGGGTAGAATAGCCATTTTGACAATATTGATTCTTCCAATCCATGAACACGGTATGTTTCTCCATCTGTTTGTGTCCTCTTTGATTTCTTTCATCAGTGTTTTATAGTTTTCTATGTATAGGTCCTTTGTTTCTTTAGGTAGATATACTCCTAAGTATTTTATTCTTTTTGTTGCAATGGTGAATGGTATTGTTTCCTTAATTTCTCTTTCTGTTTTTTCTTGGTGGGAATGCAAACTAGTATAGCCGCTATGGAAAACAGTGTGGAGATTTCTTAAAAAACTGTAAATAGAACTGCCATATGACCCAGCAATCCCACTTCTGGGCATACACACTGAGGAAACCAGATCTGAAAGAGACACGTGCACCCCAATGTTCATCGCAGCACTGTTTATAATAGCCAGGACATGGAAGCAACCTAGATGCCCATCAGCAGATGAATGGATAAGGAAGCTGTGGTACATATACACCATGGAATATTACTCAGCCATTAAAAAGAATTCATTTGAATCAGTCCTAATGAGATGGATGAAACTGGAGCCCATTATACAGAGTGAAGTAAGCCAGAAAGATAAAGAACATTACAGCATACTAACACATATATATGGAATTTAGAAAGATGGTAACGATAACCCTATATGCAAAACAGAAAAAGAGACACAGAAATACAGAACAGACTTTTGAACTTTGTGGGAGAATGTGAGGGTGGGATATTTCAGAAGAACAGCATGTATACTATCTATGGTGAAACAGATCACCAGCCCAGGTGGGATGCATGAGACAAGTGCTCCGGCCTGGTGCACTGGGAAGACCCAGAGGAATCGGGTGGAGAGGGAGGTGGGAGGGGGGATCGGGATTGGGAATACATGTAAATCCATGGCTGATTCATATCAATGTATGACAAAACCCACTGGAAAAAAAAAAATAATAATAAAAAAAAATAAATTAAAAAAAAAAAAGCACCAATTCTTCTGCACTCAGCTTTCTTTATACTCCAACTCTCACATCCATACATGACAACTAGAAAAACCATAGCTTTGACTAGATGGATATTTGTCAGCAAAGTAATGTCTCTGCTTTTTAATACGCTGTCTAGGTTGGTCATAGCTTTTCTTCCAAGGAGCAAGCATCTTTTAATTTCATGGCTGCTGTCACTATCTGCAGTGATTTTGGAGCCCAAAAAAATAAAGACTCTCACTGTTTCTATTATTTCCGTATCTATTTGCCATGAAGTGATGGGACCAGATGCTATGATCTTAGTTTCCTGAATGTTGACTTTTAGGCCAACTGCTTCACTCTCCTGTTTCACTTTCATCAAGAGGCTCTTCAGTTCCTCTTCACTTTATGCTGTAAAAGTGGTGTCATCTGTATATCTGAGGTTATTGATATTTCTCCTGGCAATCATGATTCCAGCTTCTGCTTCATCCAGCCTGGCATTTTGCATCATGTCCTCTGCATAGAAGTTAAATAAGCATGACAGTATACAACCTGTACATACTCCTTTCCCAATTTGGAAGCAGTCCATTGTTCCATGTCTGGCTCTAACTGTTGCTTCTTGACCTGCATACAGATTTCTTGAGAAGCAGGTCAGGTGGTCTGGTATTCAAATCTCTTGAAGAATTTTCCACAGTTTATTGTGATCCACATAGTCAAAGGCTTTGACATAGTCAATACAGCAGAAGTCGATATTTTCCTGTAACTCTCTTTCTATGATCCAGTGGGTGTTGGTAATATGATCTCTGGTTCCTATGCCTTTCCTAATCCAGCTTGACCATCTGGAAGTTCTCGAATCACTTAATGTTGAAGCCTTGCTTGAAGAATTTTGAGTGTTACTTTGCTAGTGTGTGAGATGAGTGCAATTGTGCGGTAGTTTGAACATTCTTTGGCATTGCCTTTCTTTGGGATTGAAATGAAAACCAACCTTTACCAGTCCTGTGGCCACTGCTAAGTTTTCCAAATTTGCTGGCATATTGAAGGCAGTACTTTAACAGTATCATCTTTTAAGACTTGAAATAACTCAACTGGAATTCTATCACCTCTACTAGCTTTGTTCATAATGATGCTTCCTAAGGCCCACTTGACTTCAGACTCTAGGATGTCTTCCTCTAGTTGGATGATCACACCATTGTGGTTATCTGGGTCATTAAGATCTGTTTTGTATAGTTCTTGTGTATTCTTGCCACCTCTTCTTAATATCTTCTGCTTCTGTTAGGTTGTTGCTGTTTCTGTCCTTTATTGTGCCCATCTTTGCATGAAATGTTCCCTTGGTATCTCTAGTTTTCTTGAAGAGATCTCTAGTCTTTCCCATTCTGTTGTTTTCCTCTATTTCTTTGCATTGATTACTGAGGAAGGCTTTCTATTCTCTCCTTGCTATTCTTTGGAACTCTGTATTCAGATAGCTCTATCTTTCCTTTTCTCCTTTGCCTTTAGCTTCTCTTCTTTTCCCAGCTACTTGTAAGGCCTCCTCAGACAACCATTTTGCCTTTTTTCACTTCTTTTTCTTGGGATGGTCTTGATCACTGCCTCCTATACAATATCATAAACCTCCATCCTTAGTTCTTCAGGCACTCTGTCTATCAGATCTAATTCCTTGAATCTATTTGTCACTTCCACTGTATAAATATAAGAGGTTTGATTTAGGTCATACTTGAATGGTCTAGTGGATTTCCCTACTTTCTTCAATTTAAGTCTGAATTTGGCAATAAGGAGTTCATGATCTGAGCCACAGTCAGCTCCCCAACTTGTCTTGCTGACTGTATAGAGCTTCTCCACCTTTAGCTGCGAAGAATACACTCAGTCTGATTTCGGTGTTCACCATCTGGTGATGTCCATGTGTAGAGTTGTCTCTTGTGTTGTTAGAAGAGGTGGTATGCTATGACCAGTGCATTCTCTTGGCAAAACTCTGTTAGCCTTTTCCCTGCTTCATTTTGTACTCCAAGGCCAAACTTGCCTGTTACTCCAGGTATCTCTTGATTTCCTACTTTCGTATTCCAGTCCCCTACGACAAAAAGGACACCTTTTCTTTGGCATTAGTTCTAGATGACATTGGAAAAGAATGCAAAGTGAAGGGAGAATATAAGGAGCATCTTGCATATGTACTCTTTCCAGTTGTTCTCTTCTTAATAAATTAACTCTCTTCGAAAATATTTGTTAGATAGAAGCAATTAATGCTGAGGCTCTATCCTTGCTCCACTAATTAATTACAGCAAATGAGCCTGTAATGTGCATCATAACAACTTAATAAGCTGGCCCAAACTACTTTAGATTCTGCTATGCTAGTATTTCATCATGGCTGGGCTATTTAAAATAGTTAAGTAATATCTGAACACAAATATCTTTTGAATGAGCTGTGTCCTTCAAAAGAAACTCTGTCTTAAGCAGACGTGCTGTTTACCTGGATGGAATGACAGCAAAGAATGTGGTAGTAGAAGTGAAGACAAGGAGAGGAGGCTGAAATGGCCAACACGAGAGTTTACTCAAATTATCATCTTCAGTAATGTAACATCCCTCCCCCCGCAGCTGTCACCCTGGCCAACCAGATGCCATTCCAACAGGTCCTTCACATTTTCCATGCTTGTTGGACATGTAGAGTTGAGAATCCAACAGCTGCACTAGCCTCTCTTTTTTGACACTGGTTACATTGTCCACTCTTCCCTCAAATGTCTAAGTGAACCTGGATCAACGTGTGACTAATACAAGCTCTTCAGTGATGTCTATGCTTTTAATGAAACCTTAAAGACAATTAGTGACTCACTGAGTCAAACAGACTTTGTGCATCTAGGGATGAGTTAAAATATGGCTTACTGTCAATGAAAGAGCCAAAGGCCCTGGATTAGCTATGAATTATCTAAGACAAGATTATCTGAAATGAAAGCCCTGATTTCTTTCAAACCAAATGTCAATATATCTTCCAGGTAATAACATCTGCTATTACCCTTCAGCAAAAGTCAAGCATATCCTAGTCTTTCCCTCCTTGAAACACAAACAGTTTACCATCCATAAAGGTATAATTCAGGCATTTCCAGAAAGGAAGGAGAAAAAGGGGTGTCAGAGAGCCAATCTGAGCTCAAGGTGAGCTCTATAAGGTGGTCTTTTTGGCGGACTCTTTTTTCCTGTTTATTATTTGTATCAAATTTCTCTAGAACATATAACCAGGGACCTTCAAGACAGAATGGAAAAAGCCTTGAAACAATGCTCTCAAAATATTTTTTAAACATGAGGTGTTTAGAGGCACAGTGAATTTGCCAGTTTGACGAGCCAGAAGAAATTTTAGAAGCAAAGGCCAGTAACAAAGAGAAATAATTAATTGCCTCCCTTCCAATTTGTTGTCAAACCCATTATCTCTAGGAGGGAAATGGAAAAAAAAAAAAAAATGGAGACACACACACACACACACAAAAAAACCTATGTTTGACCTGAGGGCCAATTTAATAATGGTAGAAACTATATTTGATCACATTTCTTGATGTCCATCCCAAAATAGATTCTACCCCCAAATCTGTGATGCTTCTTGGATGAGAACTGTATGTACGTATACTTTTAGAAGTGTTATTCTTTGGTAAATTTTGTGGACATAGTCACGACTGGACTGTAAAACTGGCTCTCTCATCCATTTACTCTCTCATACCTTCCCTCTCATCTCCTCCTTTTTCCTCTGCAGGATTTATTTTAGCAAAATCTTACTAAGATGTGAAATGAGAACTATTTCAAGAGGGTCCTCTCTCAAGTTTACACGTATTTTTAAAAGTTCTTTCCAAAACCCCAAAGCCTCTAAAACTCAAAGGAGTACAGCACTTCTAGAATGACAGGGACAAGGATGAGAGGGTCGGTGGTCGGGCCTCAGGGCCCTCTCAGGACAGCACTGATTCATTTACTGCTCATCCAGCCCTGAACACACAGGAGCAAGAACCAACATGTGAAGAGAGAGATCTGCGCTGTGTGTACTCTTCCCCAGGGAGGAGAGGTCAAAGGAATAAAAGTTAGGAGAAGGCTGTCCTTGATTTAGACATTTTCTTAAGAATGTTCCCTGTCTAGAAAAATGCCCCAACAAGCCATTTGGAAAGATTTAGGATCATTTTAAATCCCACTGATGCTTCAAATGATAAAGTGGTTCAGTCAGCAATATATGACTAACTAAGATGTTTTTCTCCCACAAGTAGAGCCAGTCCTTCCTATATTCTGTTGTCACTAACTGGCAGGCAATAAATCCGTCTGGCATTTTCTTAGAACAGAAAAATGAAGATAGGGCCAGATAATCTTGCTTGTTAGATTTCTGTGACTCTTGCTATCCTCCAGCTTTTCTATTCTCGACCGTCACACTGCCCATGTGGTCTTCAGCAAAGCCCCAAATGATTGAATCTGTTGGCTTAATGAGTTTACCCAACTCACCTAACTGTGGAAGCCTTCTCTGAAGTTCCATCACTGCACTTCACAGAATAGCTTGGCAGCCTTGATTTCCAGTAACAGAAAAGGCCTCTAAAACAATAGCTCATTTGATTTGAATCAAATTTTACCAATGGCATATCAACTATAGAACAGTAATTTCATTCAGAAAGCAAACTTCATCAGGATAAGGTCTCTCTAGCTTGTTCTTTCTCTCAGCACTAAGGCTAACCATCTTTTGAGGAAGTTATAAATGATGCAAAATATCTAAAGACATATCAATCATACATTCCAAAATAACTGCGTAATTTTCCTTCAATCTGTTCACATTTATTATATATTAAGTCATTCAATTTCAGTGAAATCCTCTTTCTTTGAGTTATTCCTTTTATGACCAGGTAACTGAACAATTTAAGAAAACGATTGTATTAGGTTAGCCTAAGAAAAAGGAATTTGATTTCTCCATGACATTAAGCAGCAAAAATGTTACGAAAACTGCTAGTGAAAAAGTAGGATACAAAATTTGTCTCTGTGTTATTAAAATAACCATAATAAAACAAGCAACAGAAATTATTTATAGATGGAAATTATAGAAATTATTTACATATTTATAAACACGTGTGCGCATGCTCAGTCACTTAGTTGTATCTGACTCTTTGTGACCACCTGGACTGTAGCCCACCAGGCTCCTCTATCCATGGAATTTTCTGGGCTAGAATATTGGAGTGAGTTGCCATTTCCTACTCCAGGAGATCTTTCCAACCCAGGGATCAAACTCATGTCTCTTGCATCTCTTGCATTGCAGATTTTTTACCACTGGGACAAACGGAAAGCCCCCAATAAACATGACAGATGATCAACTTCAATAGTCACCAAGAAATTGAAAATTAAAATCACAGTGTGATCCTACACACATACCAGGCTGCCTAAAATGAGAAGACAGGAAAGGCCAAGTGGAAGTATCAGAGTTCTCATACACTGCTGGTGGACAGGAAAATTAGTACAGCCAGTTTGGAAATTTGTTTGGCAGTACCCATTTAAACTGAATATACACATTCCCTATTGCCTGACAACTCCAATTTTAGGTATACTCCCAACTGAAATTTGTATATACATTCACTGGATTACTTTTACCAGATTGTTCATAGCAGCAATTGCAATAACCTCAAATTGAAAACAATCCCAAATACACATCAGCGGTTGAGTGGATAAATATTCACAAAGTGGAAAACTCTACCACGATGATGGTAAATGATCTACAACCACACACAACAACATCACAAGCAGAGTTAAACGAAAGAAGCCAGACACAAAAGGGTACATAATGCATGATCCCATTTACATAAAATACAAAGACAGATGAAACTAACTGATGCCTTGTTTGTGTTTATGAAGGTGCAAAGAGGGAGGAAGACAAGTGCCCAGAGGATAGGAGGACTCATCAGCTTCCAAGATCCCACCTTCTCCTGTGCAGGGCCCCCACCCCGAGCACTACACTCATGATAAAATGAAAACAGCTTTTCAAGTGAATACTGACCCTGAAGCACATGGCAAGCAGGCACAGAGCCACAGAGACACGCTTGATGTAGCCTCCAGGGCAGATGAGGACATTGTGCTGCTCGTCCAAACACAGACTCCTGAGACCAACAGGGAACTTTTTCTTTAATTCTCCAATGTACAGCCCCATCAAAGCACAGAAAATACTTTGATTTAGGCTCTGGTTAGAAGTGGAAACTTGTTAATCGTGATGTGGTAGAGGGAATGAGTTGGCAAGGGGGTGTCAAAGAAGAGGAGTGGACTTAACTAACGCATTTCCAAAAACCATTATAGACTTTTACTTCACACACAATCCTTTTAAGAGAAGCTGCAGGTGGACAAGGCACTAAGGTTCCTTTCAGTGTGGTTAAACTGTGCACAAACAGACCACATGAAGGCTAAGAAGATATAAACAAGAGGATACTGCTGCAACTGAACACAACTACAGCAAAGAGAATCTGACACACGATGTGTCTGGGAGCTGGTTGTGTTGGGAATACATGGCAAATGTACACAAACAGAGTTAAACAAAGGTTATTCTTACTTGGTCAAAGGAGGGTTTTTTTTTGTTTTTCCCTAATTTTTCTCTTCTTTTTGTTGATTCCAGACCTGACGACCTTCTCCATGAAAGGGCCCTTCTGATCTATCTTTGTGCCCCTACAGCAGGAGCTGGTACAGAATATTCTCAACAAATGATGTCAAATGGAAGAAACGTCACTATTGATAAATCATCCTGAAGCTCTCTTTTTTATCAGGGATTCCTGCTTTCCATCCATCTAATGATTTGTGACAGATGCACCCTGAAGGACCCCTCCACATCTCTTTTCTTGTCTTCCTCACCTGCAGGGTCCTTCAGAGGCACTTTTCAACCACTTGTTTCTTACCACCTGCAACACTCACCCTTTCCACCCACAGCCTTCACCTACCAAGCGCCCTAGGTTCAAAACATTTGAGAGCAGTGCAACTCCGGGAGACACACAGATGGCTCATAGGCAAGGACTATGCTTCCCAGCCCTGCCTTCACATCAGAGTCACTCAGGAAACTAGCAGAACATACTGATGATGGGACTCCACTCCTAGAAATTCAAACTTTGTTTGGGCAGATCCCTGGCAGCTGGACTTTTTAAAGTGCAACAGTTTTTTTCTGATGTAGCCAGGTCTTGAGAACCACAGCCTTGAGGATAAATGCATATTCCCTAGATGTGGGGAACAGCTGTGAATGAAGCAGGACACACAGGACAGTAAATAATGGACTCTGGACATCTTAAGAAACACAGAAAGGAAGTGGGAGTGAGGAGAGAACTGAGGTCCTGCCCTTGGCAGGGTTTAGGCTCCAGTGAAAAGAAGCTGGCAACTCCCAGATCCACTTCTACTCAGTCCTAAGCAGCCGCCAACCAGTCAGCCTCTGACAGTTCTATTTGGAGCACTAAAGCCCGATTTTAATCTGATGGAGAAAGGGAAGAGTAGGGACGGAGTATGTGATTCTGCATATGACAAATCGAGGAGGCCGTGCTGAGGAGAGCTTCCAGCGGCACAGTGCCTTTGGCCCCTTCTCTTCCTGGCATTGCCCGGCTCCAACACCACCCTCCTGTCCACTGCTCGTGTTGTGTCTGTGTGGCTGTTGTGTCTGTGTGTCTGTGTCCATGGCACACACTCCCTTCTCACTCTCTCTGGACAATTCCTTTTATCACACAGTGACAACTGAAGGGAGTGTTTTGATGGTGGCCATTACTGCTTTAATTTTAAACTTAGATTCTATAATAACTCTTCACAGGGAAGACCCCCTCCCCAAGTAAACTTCAAGCACAGGCTTTAGAACCAAAGAGACCAAAGTTTGAATGCTGATTTGATCATTTATCAGTCTTACAACATGGACCATTGCTTCCCTGAGCTGCAGTTATTTTCAGTCTATGAGATGGAGACAATACCTACCTTGCAAGGTTTCCTGAGGATTAAAGAAGATCATAAAAAAAAAAAAACCATTGCTGACAATGGGAAGGTGCATAGTAAGCAAGAGTTTTCTCGCTGTCTAGAGAAGATATCTCTCTCAGACTTTCACTGTCCAGTATGGTTGCCACTAGCCACCTGTAGCTATTTAAATTTTAAATGAAATTAATTAAAAGCATTTAAAATTAGAAGTTCAATTCCTAGTTTCTCTAGTCACATTTCAAGTGCTCTATAGCCACACACAGTTAATGATGTACACACACATACATACACATACACATCCATATTTTACTGGATAGCACAGATTACAGATCATCTCTGTCACCACAGAAAGTTCTAGTGGACAGCACAATTATACCATCAGGCCTGCCTAACTGCAACTACAGTGAAGGCAGGGACCATCCATGGAACCCACTGGCCAGCAGTGAGGTTCATAGCTAAATCCTTCTGTCAGAATATTCTATTCATTGTGTGTTATGAAAGTTGCTCAGTTGTGTCTGACTCTTTGCAACCCCGTGGGTTATATAGTCCATGGAATTCTCCAGGCCAGAATACTGGAGTGGGTAGCCTTTCCCTTCTCCAGGGGATCTTTCCAACCCAGGGATTGAACTGGGGTCTCCTGCATTGCAGGCAGATTCTTTACCAACTGAGCTTAGAGGGAAGCTATTCCATTCATAGCATAGCTGATACAGAGGCTAGATTGGTAGTTACCAGAGGTGGGATGGTGGGGAGTGGGAGAAATGGGTGAACTGTTTTTGGTTTGTTTTTTTCAATTTAAATAAATTGAATAAAAATTAATTAATTAAACTAAAAGTATCAGCATGCTAAAAAAAATTAAGTAAAAAAGAAGATGCTGAGGAACCTGAAAAGAAGTATGCCTTACTCAGCAATTTTGCCAAGGCTGGGCAGGTTATCTTAGTGTTCAACTCTGGGTAAGCAAATAAATCCATCCAAGGTTGTCAAGCAGAGGGTATATTTACCATGAATTTTACTTATTTTTCACACACAGCTTCTAGACACTGCCTTGGTCAATTTTGAATTCATTTCCCTAGCAACCTGGGCTAAATTAAGCAATATGACAGAGCCATGAGGCAGGGAGCCTTTCAAGAACATCTTAACCCATTATCTCAGACTTTAAATTTGCCTTTTATCTTAGTTGCTATGCCAACAATTGTCTGCATCCCCAAGTCACTAGTTCTGGTCATGACTTGTTTAAACAAAAACACAAGAATGTGATGGGTCACAGGGTGTGGTTGTACAGGCTGTGCACTGCACAACTCCATGGGGTACCATTTACAAAGTCATCATAAATTTGTATACTTATTCCAACAGTTTCAGAAAACAGCAAAATGCCTTAAATAAGGAGTAGCTTTTTCTGTCTTCTTAAAGGTACTGTATATGTTAGCTGCAAGGGTGACTACATGGGCCACTCTATAGCTAGTGGCCAGAAACAAATAACTCAGAATCCTTAATTTAGGGATAATTCAGCATTAGGGCCCAAGAATGTTCTGGATATCTACAGCAATTCTTTGTTTCAATAGCTGCCAGAGAAATTCTGCCTCATGACTTACTAAACTGGACCAGCCTTGACCTCAGATCTAGAGGCTTTCACTGGTTCTGACCAGGTCTCAAGACTAACACAGTGTTTCACAAATCTGGTTCTACAATTCCTTGAGGAGTTTTAAAGAATCCTTTAGATAAAGAAAGTAGATTGGTAGTTTCCAGTGGCAGATGGTGAGGAGTGGGCAAAAAGGATAAGGTGGTCAAAAGATACAAACTTCCAGTTGTAAAATAAATAAATCATGAAGGTGTAATGCACAGCATGGTGACTATAGTTTATAATGCCATATTGTATATTTAAAAGCTGCTAAAGGTAAATCCTGGGCTTCCCAGGTAGCTCAGCTGGTAAAGAATCCACCTACAATGCAGGAGACCTCAGTTCCATTTCTGGGTCGGCATTTCCCCTGGAGGAGGGCATGGCAACCCACTCCAGTATTCTGGCCTGGGGAATCCCATGGACAGAGGGGCCTGGCGGACTACAGCCCATGGGGTCGCAAAGAGCTGGACGCGACTGAGTGAGTAAGGACAGCACAGCGTCACAGAGTAAATCTTAAAAGATCTCACCACACACACAAAATGTGTAACTACGCGTGATGACAGATGTTAACTAGACTCATTGTGGTGAACACTTCACAATGTATATAAATATCAGATCATTATGTCATTCATCTGAAACCACCATAACGTTATATATTATGTATGCCTCAATTTAAAGAATTCTGATTCTGAACCACATCTTGGACCAATAAATTAAAATCACTCTGGATAGGGCCTGGAGACCAGTATTTTATAACAGTATCTAGAGTCCAGCATGGTGGATAACTGCTCCTCCAGCAGATAGAAAGAATGGGACAGACAGATGGATAGAAGAGGAACCTGATGCCCCAAGTCTGGGGAAAAATTGTCAAAATGGAAGCAAACTTTTAAAATGTGTTGCATGGGCCTTTTAATCACTAGACCCAAAGGTAAACAAAAATGTTAAGCAACATGATCTGGTATTCACGAGAGCAGAGTGGGTCTTCATCATTTGTTTTTAAAGTTTAGAATTATACTAAAAATATAAACACGTAACATCAAACTTTATCAATAAAATTGTTCTGGAGTGCTCAAATTGAGCTTTAAAGTGTTAAAAGAAGCAAGGAAGGAAGGAAATGACTGAAAAGGGAAGGGGGAAATCGGACCCATTTAATAATAGAAATAAGCCTTCAGCTAAGCCCAGAAGGTAACATGGC
This sequence comes from Cervus canadensis, assembly GCF_019320065.1. NCBI lineage: Eukaryota > Metazoa > Chordata > Mammalia > Artiodactyla > Cervidae > Cervus > Cervus canadensis. Next base: position 14,767,862 of record NC_057389.1, read on the forward strand.
ATTTCACAGTTTGAGGGCAGGAAGAAGGGGCTCACGGTGATGAAAGATAAGTGGCATAACCACAAGGGAAGCCGACACTATCTTCCCAAATTGCGGCTTGTTTATTGAGAAGACCTTGTGATTTCCTGCTAAATAATCCAAGTGTGGCCTAGTCCATCTCGTTTCAGATGAGATGGCTTAGTCATTTTACCCATTTCAAGAGTTTTCTGTGAGTCATGGGTTATACTCATTTCACACTCAGGTCTAAGATAGCCAGGCCCCCTTGAAACCTCTCTGGAATTAAGTCTGCCCAGCTAATCCTTTCTGCACTATCTCAGAGATGAGTCAGTGCTTTGCTGTCTTCCTCTGCCACCCGGAGTTAGTAAAAAATATTCAAAATTCCCAGAAAAGCAGAAGTATTCTAATTGGTTCTTAGAAAAACAGTCAATTTCATAAATGTATGCTATATTTTCAAGTGCATGATCAGAGCCTAAAAATATGCATTCACTTTGAATTCCTCTACCGGAGATACATGTGTAAAAAAATTTAGGGAAAGAACATAATTTCCCTCATCCCCATTTCTTCTTATCCAAATCCTTTACTGCTTTCAAAAGCCAGTTTACTTCTCATATCTTCCATTAACTGTTCCCAACCCCAAAATAGCCTCTTCCTGCTCAGGATTTATATTGATTAACTGATCCTTCATTTGGTTTTATCCATATACTGTATTCCTACACCTCTCCATAGTCATTTAGCTTATCATATGGGAGTACCTTTTCCACCTGTTATATTTTTCAAATACGTCCATGTGTATAGCAGAAAAATATATATTTTGCAGCATTCACTGAAGGTTAGATGCAGTCTCTATGCTGTTTGTTGTTTTTATTAATAGTCGCTGAGTTGTGCTCAACTCTTTGTGACTCCATGGACTGTAGCCTGTAGTCAGGCTCCTCTGTCTATGGGATATTCCAGGCAAGAATGCTGGAGTGGTTTGCCATTTCCTTTACCAGGGTATCTTCCCAACCCAGAAATTGAACTTGCATTGGCAGTGGGTTCCTTACCACTGAGCTACCAGGGAAGCCTGTGAGTCTAAATTCATGAATCGATTTTATCCCATATCTAAATATGTCATTGTTCCCTCTCTCAAAAGGGAGACACAATAATATGTCAGGACATAAGATAAGGAGCCCTGGTTTTCTTACAACTATTGGACCCAAGCAGCATGAATGCCTGAATTCCTTTGTATGCCAGGTACCAGAAACATAAGCGGGGTGAAGGGCCTCCAATGTGTCCCTAGTTGAGACATGTGTCTTGAAAGAAGATTTTTAATGAATAGGGAGGTATATTGGTAACTAGATGATGACATACCATTGGTTGTAAACCACATCCTGTTAAAAACTGTTAAAATACAAAAAAAAAAAAAATGTGGTTTTAATATCAATGATATATGGTAAATAAATATGAACTTTTAAATGAAGCAACATGTAATAAAAGTTAGAAAGCACCTTCAGTAAATATTATCACAAATCAGAGAAAAATCTATGTTAAAGAAAGATGTATCATAGACTTGCTCCTGAAACAATGAGCACCGGACAAGACCATCAGCCATGCTGGAGGCTGGTGACAGCCTACAATATACCAAGTATGCACTTATGTTCCCAGAAGGTGAATGCGTCCAAAAGGAACAAGAGCTATGGTGTCCCGTTGCTTCAAGAGTGCACAGAAGTCGCAAAAGGTAGTTCTGAAAGAACATAAGAACATGAATTCCATGTTTATACAAAAGGAGGTTGCTGTTTTGTCACTTGGAGTCCTTAAGCAGCATCAGGTCAGCTCAGTTCAGTCGTTCAGTTGTGTCTGACTCTTTGCAACCCCAGGAACCACAGCACGCCAGGCCTCCCTGTGCGTCACCAACTCCTGGAGTCCACCCAAACTCATGTCCATTGAGTCAATGATGCCATCCAACCATCTCATCCTCTGTCGTCCCCTTCTCCTCCCACCTTCAATCTTTCCCAGCATCAGGGTCTTTTCAAATGAGTCAACTCTTCCCATCAGGTGGCCAAAGTATTGAAGTTTCAGCTTCAACATCATTGGTGTTCCTTCCAGTGAATACCCAGGATTGATCCCGTTTAGGATGGACTGGTTGGATCTCTGTACAGTCCAAGGGACTCTCAAGAGTCTTCTCCAACACCACAGTTCAAAAGCATCAATTCTTTGGCACTCAGCTTTCTTTATAGTCCAACTCTCACATCTATACATGACCACTGGAAAAACCATAGACTTGAATAGATGGACCTTTGTTGGCAAAGTAATGTCTCTGTTTTTTAATATGCTGTCTAGGTTGGTCATAACTTTCCTTCTAAGGAGTAAGCGTCATTTAATTTCATGACTGCAATCACCATCTGCAATGATTTTGGAGCCCCCCAAAAATAAAGTCAGCCACTTTTTTCACTGTTTCCCCTTCTATTTGCCATGAAGTGATGGGACTGGATGCCATGATCTTAGTTTTCTGAATGTTGAGCTTTAAACCAACTTTTTCATTCTCCTCTTTCCCTTTCATCAAGAGGCTCTTTAGTTCTTCTTCACTTTCTGCCATAAGGGTGGTGTCATCTGCATATCTGAGGTTATTGATATTGATAATTCTTCTGGCAATCTTGATTCCAGCTTGTGCTTCTTCCTGCCCAGTGTTTCTCATGATGTACTCTGCATATAAGTTAAATAAGCAGGGTGACAATATACAGCCTTGACGTACTCCTTTTCCTATTTGGAACCAGTCTGTTGGTCCATGTCCAGTTCTAACTCTTGCTTCCTGACCTGCATACAGATTTATCAAGAGGCTTGTCAGGAGGTCTGGGATGCCCATCTCTTTCAGAACTTTCCACAGTTTATTGTGATCCACAGAGTCAAAGGCTTTGGCATAGTCAATAAGGTAGAAATAGATGTTTTTCTGAAACTCTCTTGCTTTTTCTGTGATCCAATGGATGTTGGCAGTTTGATCTCTGGTTCCTCTGCCTTTCCTAAAACCAGCTTGAACATCTGGAAGTTCACGGTTCATGTATTGCTGAAGCCTGGCTTGTAGAATTTTGAGTATTACGTTACTAGTGTGTGAGATGAGTGCAATTGTGTGGTAGTTTGAGCAGCATATTCACACCACTAGTCCACACCCTCCATCAGTGGCTAGAATCTGCCTGCGTGTGTGTGTAGGTAGGGAGTTTGTCTTGTGCACTGCTGTATTTTCCCAAGGGCCTTGCACAAGTATCTGCTGCATGGTGAGAACCTCAGAGGACTGTGAAAAACACGTGTGCAAAGAACTATTGAAGGAAAAACTTAGTTCTGTGGTCAGTAGCTACCTAAGTGAGAAAGTGAAAGTGAAAGTCACTCAGTCGTGTCTAACTCTTTGCAACCCCATGGACCAAACAGTCCATGGAATTCTCCAGGCCAGAATACTGGAGCGGGTAGCCTTTCCGTTCTCCAGGGGATCTTCCCAACCCAGGGATCGGACCCAGGTCTCCTGCATCGTGGTTGTATTCTTTACCAGCTGAGTCACAGGGGAAGCCCCAATGAACCCATAAAGAATAAAGCCTGAGATTGCTGCTTTGCTATACAGAATATTCAAAAAGAAGGGTGAGTGATGGGGTTCTGAGGAGAAGGCCCAGGAAGAGTACCTTTCCCCATTCACTATCTCTCAGGCTATGAATGAAAAGTAATCCAAAACAATCTTTTTAGCAACTGGTATCAACATCAATAGTAAATTCAGTCATTTTTGCCTTGTTACCTTTCTATCCCAAGATATCCCAACTTTTTCTTTAACTGTGAAGTATATATATATATATATATATATATATATATATATATATATATCTCTAAACTTCTCAGGTGGAAATCTTTCCTTTTTTAAACCCAAGTAGACCTTTAACCTGCTGATGCTCTGGCATGTAATTTACAACATATTTAATCAGAGCGCAACGGTGCAGGGATCCCTCTACACTGCAGTGTTTGAATCTGAAGCCCAAGAAGCCTTGAGCACAGGATCCTTCTAAACTCAGATAAGAGAACAAATTAATTTTTCTCTTGCCCTGGACTTCTGTTCCTCGTCAAGGCCTGCACTGAAGCACAGGGATGAAGAGCTCCCAGGCAGCAAAGATCCACACAACTGCTATCAAAAGGTTCCTTCTGGCTGTGCTGTGGGTGCTACTGCCCTGTTCCTTTCTGGTCCTACAGTCAGGTGCCGTCTGGGCTGCCTGGCCTGAGAATGCACAGGGGAAAAAAGATGGCATCATACAGATTTCACCACGTCTCCTGCAGGGGGAAGAGAACATAATACACCTTCGTTATCAATTAAACACCCACCAAGTAGTGCATTCCTGGTCACCCTTACCTGGGCTGGCACTGCCTGGAGCTGGTCTCTGTAGGGGAATGCTGCAGAAAATTTAGACTTCACATCAGTCTGCCCCCTCCTGATGCCTATGTCAGCAGCTTCCTCTGTCTCTCTTATACTTTAATAAAACTTTATTACACAAAAGCTCTGAGCGATCAAGCCTCACCTCTGGCCCCGGATTAAATTCTTGTCCTCTGGAGGCCAGGAATCCCGGCGTCTTTCATGGTTCAGCAGCAACCTTTCATCTTGGGAGCTGGACCGGGATTCTTCAGGACAAGGTAAGGATGCTTGGAGCTCTAGTTCTTTGTTCTTCTAGAGAACATGTTTTCTGCTGTACTTTACTAACTCTACTGTGTGCTTGTGTGAAAGAATGACATGCCCTGTGCAAAGCAAGTGAGGAGCCCTGCTCTGAGGTTCAGCAGTGACCTCATATGGCTTATGGCAGAAATCCTGTGGGGGGTTTATACTGACCTGTCAATGGAGTTCCCGGTGGCTCAGACGGTAAAGCGTCTGCCTACAATGCGGGAGACCCGGGTTGGAAAGATCCCCTGGAGAAGGAAATGGCAATCCACTCCAGTATTCTCGCCTGGAAAATCCCATGGATGGAGGAGCCTGGTAGGCTACAGTCCATGGGGTTGCAAAGAGCCAGACACAACTGAGCGACTTCACTTTCTTTCTTCCTTTTCAGACCAAATTTAACAGTCATGGGAAAATCATGTATATATATTTCAATCATCTATACTGACTTTCAAAAATGAAGTGGCCGATTGTATATCCAAATAAGATCTTAAGAAGCAAGCAAGACCAACCGTTATATAAATGGCTTAAATCACCCATATATTGCTTGAGAACCAGGAAGGTGTCTTATTCATATTTGCCTCCCCATAGCCTAACGTGGTATCCAATACATAATAGGTATCTTATACTACTGAAAGAATGATTGAATGAATATCTTACATGAAGATGGATGCTACCTGAACAGAACAGTCCTTAATGCTTATACCTTAATGCTACCTGTCCTTAGTTCAGTCCAGTCGCTCAGTCATGTCTGACTCTTTGCAACCCGATGGACTGCAGCACGCCAGGTCTCCCTGTCCATCACCAACTCCCAGAGTTTACTCAAACTCATGTCCATTGAGTCAGTGATGCCATCCAACCGTCTCCATCTAAGGAAAAACAGTGCCAAAATTCTGTGGTTTGGGTCTTTTTATATTACTAGCTTGAGCACTGCTAGCTGGTCCACAAATTCATGCTAAGGCCAAAAGACTATGTATAAAGGCCAAAGTACTCTGGAGCACCATGGTTAAAGACAGATCAAAAGGAATGCACCATATAGAATGATGATTTCCCAGGTGATGCTAGTGGAAAAGAATCTGCCTGTCAATACAGGAGATGTAAGAGATGTGAGTTTGATTCCTCGGTTGGGAAGATCCCCTGGAGGAGGGCATGGCAACCCATTCCAGTGTTTTTGCCTGGAGAATCCCATGGACAGAGGAGCCTGGCGGGCTGCAGTCCATAGGGTCGCACAGAGTCGGACAGCACTGGAGCAACTTAGCACGCACATATTGGATAGTGGCCAGTAGACTCCGCTGGATGCGCTCTCTCAGAAAGGACAAATACAAGTAGCACAGAGAAGAGACTCCCAAGCCCTGCTCTTGAATCAGGCGCGCCAGTGACCATCTGAAAGACAACGACCCGGAGTGGCTCATTGCCAGCTATGTACTTACAAGGAACCCTATCGCTCCTGGCAGATTTCCCCTAACTATGTTCTGAGAAACAGAGTTCTAAGAGATGAGAATAGATACTTCTTGATAACAGTCTGGGAAATGCCGAATGCCATGTCCTTTCCTGATTATTCGCAATGTCCATTTGCATGTTAAAGTCTCTTAGAAATCTTGCTCCAGAAAAAAAAAAAAAAAGCCTTTTTCACAGAGGGACCTACACTCTATTTTGAGGCACACATAACTTCCAAAGTGTAGCACAGGACACCTGATTTGAGAAATAGTGACCTCTGTGTATCTCTTTCTCACAACTTAAATAACTTGAAGTAAAAATTTGCCTTAATTATGGGACTTAGAATCATCATTCTCAGCAAATGAGCCTCCAACTTAAGATAATGAAGCCACGGGATCAAAATTAGACCAGGCCCTTTTCTATAAAGCAGTTACTCAAATTGTAACATGAGTCAAAATTTTGGGTTCCAAAATTCTTAAGACTTCATGACTTCATTCAGGAATCCTAAAAACAACTGTGGTCATCATCCATTAAAAATGCAACTTTCACAGTGTTCCACAGACAGGGAGATAAAAGTCCTTTGGGCTGATTTATTTTCATTAGTGCCTTGCCAGTAAATATGTAAACAATTTTAAACCAGGGCAATGCACATGCTGAGCATAACAAAACCCATCTTAATTGCTGCTCTACCAAGGAAAAGAACTCTGAGTACCTTCTCAAATAAATAAATGATCTATGTCTTTTCTTGTCACTTCTCTTTTCGTCAGTAAGTTTAATAAATAAAATTGATGGTTTTGGAAAGAGTTTTAGGTCAGTTCTTCCAATTGTAACATTCCTTGACTTAAATATCAGTTACCACAGCATTCCAAACTTTGAAGCAAAAGCTGTTTCCTGCATTTATTTTGACACATATCATAAAGCAGCATCAATAATGCTCAGCCCATCAGCCCTGCTGGAGTTTTTCCTGATACATGCCTGCTTTTAGTTTATATTTTTCTTCACTTCACTCCTTCCTTCTGCCAATCCCCACTTTGTCCCAGAGCATGACTCATTAAGCTCATGGTAGAATACTTTGTTGTTGTTGTTGTTGTTTTAAATCATTTGATGTCTGCAACATAATCTAAAAG